>NC_082708.1:167830814-168130814 GCF_030144855.1 Hypanus sabinus | reverse complement strand
ATTCTTCCCTTTTGTTCTCCATTTCCCCATCTTCCTTCTTGGTTAATAGCTGTTAAACCTGAAACCTCTCCCACTTCCGATGAAACCCCATGGAGCTGAATTGTTACCTCTACTTTCTCTCCCCAAAAAATGCTGCCTAACATTCAGTACTTTTAATTCTGACTTGAGATTTCCAGCAGTACTGTTAACCCAAAGTCTGATATTCAGGTTTATAGTGTGGGAAATTCCCTGGTTAAAATAATTGAAGTGTGAAGGCTTGACATTGGGAAACACTAAACCACGAGCTTCCCCAGCTGTAAAGCTAAGGTAGCTGATCTCAGCCATTGTAATTACAGCCCCCCACCTGCCTTCACTGTTGGTAATGAAAAGCTGTCAGTAATGCCATCTTTCAAATATCTGGGGAGCGTTCTCTCTGAGGATAGCGGCATTGACAACGACATCCAGAGCCGCATTAAACAGGCATCAGCTGCCTTTGGGAGACTTCAGCGTAGAGTCTTTCAGAACCGGAGCCTTCGTCCTTCCACAAAGGTCGCCGTATACCAAGCAGTCTGTGTCACGGCCCTCCTTTATGGCTGTGAAGCTTGGGTAACCTACAGCTGTCACATCAATGGAGCACTTCCACATAAGCTGCCTTCAGTGCATCCTTGGGAATTACTTGGCGTTAGTGGGTGCCTCACACTGAAATATTTGTAAAGACCAACTGCAGAAATATTGAGGCCATGATCACCCAGCATCAGTTGCAGTGGCTGGGGCACGTGTTAAGTATGCTCCCATGTCGGCTACCCAGCAGAGTGTTATACGGCCAGCTACATCGTGGTCAATGCTCAGCTGGAGGGCTGAAGAGGATCTATAAGGATCAGATGAAGAATGCTTTAAGGAAGTGCAAGATAAGACCTGAGGACCGGGAGGATGTTGCTGCTGACCGTAACGCTTGGTGAAAGCTGTGTAGGGATGGGGTTCGTATTCTGGAGATGGAAAGAACAGCCAGAAGACAGCAGAAGAGAGCCAGGAGAAATGCAGCCATGGTTGCCATCACTACCATGTATACATGTCCCACCTGCAATAGAACTTGTGGGTCCAGGATAGGACTGTATAGTTATCAAAGATCTCACCGTTAAAGGAGTGGACGTCGTCATTGGATTCCGATGGACAACCGAAGAAGAAGAATAAAGGAAGGTTGAATATAATATGGATTATATTCTCTGGTGGAGGCAAAACCTCTGAACATAGAATGTAGAACAGTACAGCAGAGGAACAAGCCCCTTGGCCCACAATGTTGTGCCAAACCAGTTAAATTGGTAATCAAATGGGCAACCTGACTAATCTCCTCTACCTATGCCCATATCCTTCCATTTTCCTCACATTCATGTGCCTGTCTAAATGTCTCTGAAAAGTCTCTGATGTACCTTTCAGGCATTCCAGGCACCCACCGATCTGTGTAAAAGACTTGTCCTTCACAGCTCTTTTGAAAATTTCCCTTCTCTCATTAAGGATCTTGTCCTCAACAGTGCACCGTCTCTTTACATTTGATCTACCAAGGTGCAACACTTCACATTTGTCTGGGTAAAGCTCTATCTGCCCAGATCTGCAACTGATCTATATCCTACTATATTCCTTGCTTGTCTTCTAATTATCACCACCAATCTTCATGCAAATTTACTAACCTACCCATCTACATTTTTATCCAGGTGATTTAATTACATCACAAGCAGCAAAGGTCCCAGTATAAATCCCATGGAACACCACCAATTACAGGCCTCCAGCTACTATCCTCTGTCTTCCATTGGCATGCCAGTTCTGAATTCAAATGGTTAATTCATCATTGATTCTATGCGTCTTAAGTTTCTGGATGAACCTCCATCGATGGACCACATCTTACTAAAATCCATGGAGGCAACATCTGCAGCTCCACCTTCATCAATCACCCTCATTACCTTGTCAAAAAACTCAGTCAAGGTGGTAAGACACAACCAGCTCCCAGAAAGCCATGCTGGCTCTCGCTAATTAGACCATGGTTTACCAAATGCTCATAAATCCTATCCCTAATAATTTTCTTCAGTAACTTCCCTACTACAGATGTGAGACTCACTGGTCTGTAGTTTCCAGGACTATCTCTTGTTTCCTTTATGAATAATGGAACAAAATTAGCTACTTGTATTTGTCTAGGCCCCAGCAATCTCTTCACTTCTTTTCAGAATGACCTGTATTCCTGACTTATTCACCTTAATGCTCTTTAAGAGACCCAACACAATCTCCTCCTTTACTTTGAAATGCACCAGGGTATTAATACACTTGGCCTGGATCTCCCTGTCCTCCACATTCTTCTCCTTAGTTAATACTGGTGGAAAATACTCATTAAGAGCCTCACCCACATCCTCCGTATCCAAGCAAAGTTCCTCCCTTTAACCTTGAGCAGTCTTACCCTCTCCCTAGTTATCATCGTGCTTTTGATGTATGTATAGAATGCCTTGAGATTCTTTTTAATCCTACTTGCCAAGGACTTTTTACGGCCCCTCCTGGCTTTCCTATTTCCCTTCCTGAGTTCTTTTCTGGCTTCTTTATAATCCTCCAGGGCTCTGTTTGATTCCAGCTCCCGAAGCTTTCCATACTTTTCCTTTTCCTTCTTAACAAAATGCATCACTTCTCTCAACATCCAGGGTTCTCTTACATTGCCATTCTTGTCCTTCTTCTGACTGTGCAGTTGTTCTTTAAACACCCTTCACTTTTCAGAGGTGGACTTGCCCAAAAACAGCTGGTCCCAATTAAGTCTCCCTCTTCCTGCCTAATGTTCTTGTAATTTGCCCTGCTCCAATTTAACACTCTCCTGGGAAGGTCCATACTTATTCCTATCGAGAGCTATCTTAAAACTTAAGAAGTTGAGTTGGTATTCATTTCAAGAGGTCTCGAATACAAGAGCAAGGATGTGATGCTGAGGCTTTATAAGGCACTGGTGAGGCCTCACCTTGAGTATTGTGAACAGTTTTGGGCTCCTCATCTTAGAAAAGATGTGCTGGCATTGGAGAGGGTCCAGAGGAGGTTCATAAGAATGATTCCAGGAATGAAAGGGTTATCATACAAGGAACATTTGATGGCTCTGGGTCTGTACTCCCTGGAACTCAAAAGGATGTTGGGGGATCTCGTTGAAACCTATTGAATATTGAAAGGCCTAGACAGAGTAGATGTGGAAAGGATGTTTCAAAGGTAGGAGAGTCTAGGTCTAGGACAAGAGGGCCCAGCCTCAGGATAGAGGGGTGCTCTTTCAAAACAGAGATGCGAAGAAATTTCTTTGGCCAGAGGGTGATGAATTTGTGGAACTTGTTGCCACGTGCAGCTGTGGAGGCCAGGTTGTTGGGTGTATTTAAGGCGGAGATTTATAGGTTCTTGATTGCACGTGGCATCAAAGGTTACGGGGAGAAGACCGGGAACTGGGGTTGAGGAGGAGAAAAAGAAAGGATCAGCCCTGATTGAATGGCGGAGCAGACTCGATGGGCCAAATGGCCTAATTCTGTTCCCATGTCTTATGGTCTATAGGTTGTGGTCACTATTCCCTAATTGTTCACTCACTGAAAGGACAGTTAACTGGCGAGGCTCATTACCAAACATGAGGTTCATACAACCCTTCCTCTTGTTAGACTCTACATATTGTATTAAGAAACCCTCCTGGAAGCACCTAAAAAATTCTGCCCCACCTAAACCTCTTGCACTCAGAAGGTTCCGGTTTTTAATTAGAGAAATTGAAATGCCTCATGACAACAACCCTTTTGTTTTTGTATTTTTCCTTACTCTGCCTGCGTATCTGCTCTTCGATGTCCCGGTGGTTATCGGGAGGTCTGAAGTACAATCTAATCAAAGTAATTACACCCTACCTATTTGTGAATTCTACCCATATGGACTTAGTAAACAAGCCTTCGTTATGTCCCCTCTGATCACAGCTGCCATATCGTCCCTTATTAGTAGTGCAACTCCCCCCCTCCCCTTTACATCCCTTTCTATCTTTTCTAAAACATTGTAACCCTGGGGTATTAAACATCCATTCCTGCTCCTTTCTCAACCTAGACCACAACATCATAGTTCCATGTACTGATCCATGCTCTAAGTTCATAATACTCCTGGAGACAAAGTACACGCACTTTAAACTATCCATCCTATCATATCTACTACTTTGCTCCTGCCTGTCTTTACTGGCCCTGACATCTTCCTTTGTTTCCAACCCTCCACTTTCTGACCCAGTGCTCTGGTTCCATCTAAACTAGCTTAAAACCTCCAAGTCAAGTCAACTTGTCAAGTCAACGAGTCAAGTCAAGTCAAGTCAAATTTATTTATAAAGCAAATTTAAAAACAACCCATGTTGACCAAAGTGCTGTACAAACCATAACCTCATTTGTTCTAATGAATGGCTGAATCTTCAGCTGCGAGGTTCATGTAGGCACGCGTATGCAAACTGGTTATACATTGGAAAATCGGTTTATTATTATTATTTGTACAGTTATATAGTGGAAAAGGGTCTGGCCTGTATTTATCATCACCTCTGCATCTGTATGCCATCCATACAGATCATTTCATCACATCAATATGTTGAAGCACGAGAAGAGAAAAGCAATAACAGTATGCAGAATAAAGTGTTACACTTACAGAGAAAGTGCAGTGCAGGCAGGCAATAAATTGCAAGGTCATGATGAAATTAATTTTAACGTCAAGAGTCCGTCTTATCGAACTAGGGGACTGTTGAATAGTCACACACTCAGTGATTCAGGAACAGCTTCTTCCCCTCTGTCATCCAATTCCTAAATGGACATTGAGCCCATGAACACTACCTCACTTTTCTTTTAATATACAGCATTTCTGTTTTTGCACTTTAAAAAAATCTATTCAATATACATAATTGATTTACTTGTTTGTTTTTTATTATTATTATTATTATTATTATTATGTTTTATTTTATTTATTTTTTTTCTCTCTCTGCTAGGTTATAACCATATATAACCATATAACAATTACAGCACGGAAACAGGCCATCTCGGCCCTTCTAGTCCGTGCCGAACGCTTTCTCTCACCTAGTCCCACTGGCCCGCACTCAGCCCTCCATTCCTTTCCTGTCCATATACCTATCCAATTTTACTTTAAATGACAATACTGAACCTGCCCCTACCACTTATACTGAAAGCTCGTACCACACAGCTACCACTCTCTGAGTAAAGAAATTCCCCCTCGTGTTACCCTTAAACTTTTGCCCCCTAACTCTCAACTCATGTCCTCTTGTTTGAATCTCCCCTACTCTCAATGGAAAAAGCCTATCCACATCAACTCTATCTATCCCCCTCATAATTTTAAATACCTCTATTAAGTCCCCACTCAATCTTCTATGCTCCAAAGAATAACGACCTAACTTGTTCAACCTTTCCCCATATCTAAGGTGCCGAAACCCAGGTAACGTTCTAGTAAATCTTCTCTGTACTCTTATGTATTGCATTGAACTGCTGCTGCTAAGTTAACAAATTTCACGTCACACGCCGGTGATAATAAACCTGATTCTGATTCTTATAACAGTGGGATAAAAGTTGTCCTTGAGCCTGGCAGTACCTGCTTTTGAATCCAGAGCTGTTACCATACCAAGCCTTGATGTGTCTAGATAGGATGCTTTCTACGGTGCGTTGATAAAAATTGCAGAGGGTTAACAGGGACATGCTGAACTTCTTTAGGCTCCTGAAGTGTAGGGGCATTGGTGTGCTTTGTGGGCTATGGTGTGAACTTAATACAGAGCTGAATGAAAAGTCAGTCCTAAAACAATTAGAATTTCTTCATTTCTTTGTATTGTAAGTATTTGTATACTTACCTCCATCCCACTCCCCTAGCCTCTTCAAGAGTGTGCTCTGCATTTATCATCAGCTCTGAAAGACGAAAATGCAGCTCTTCCCCTACATTAGGCAATAGTGTCTATTTAGATTTCTGCCTGGCTCCAGAGCGGAGCTTGAAATGACCCCTTCCTCCCATACAGTGTACCACATTGAACTCTCCAGTTTCAGGTAACCTGCTCTCCCTCAGTCCCTTTCCTCTCTCCCCTGATCTACCCAGTTCCTCTTACACCCATTGCACCCTCCTTTCACCCCCCTCCACCCAAGTACCTATCACCGTGTTTCTTTCTCTTCCTCCACCTGCTACACCTACCCATCATTCCCTTCCCCTACTGTTCCCACCTGCCCAGCCCAATTCCTATATTTGGTTCCATGGTCCACCTTCCTTTCCTGACAGATTCCATCACCTGTTGCACTTTTCTTGCCTCCATCTATAATCTGCCAACCTCTGTTGTTACTTTCACTCTTCCCTCCTCCATCCACTTGTCACCTGGATGACCATCACTCGTCAGCTCTTGCTTCACTCCTTCCCCTCACATCTTTACTCTGGCTGTCTCACCTCTATCATTCGGTCCAGCAGGAGGGTCTTGATCCAAGTGTCGACTGCCCATTTCCTTCTACGAATACTGCTTGATCCTGCTGAGTTCCTCCAACAGTTTGTTCTTTTCTTCTGCCTCTCCATTACCTTTGGGCTCAGAGACAGTACCGTTACCCAGCAGAGCCAGACTGCATGCTGTGTGCAGTACCTCAAGGAGAAGGTCTCAAACAAGGCCAGGCAACATGTACCCAGGCCGAAGGCAGAAAAGGTTGTGCCTACCATTTTTGATTGACATGTAAAGAAAGGCTTTTCACTGGAAAATGTGAACGAGCATGAAACACGAATTCTGCAAGGTTTTGAAAAAAAACGGAAAATTCTAAAAATGGTCTTTTGGAAAGTTTCTTATCACCCCTATAAGCTGTCCCCTCCCTCCCATCAACGCAGTGGAATAGTATCCCTTTTCTCAAGCAGACTGTATTTAAGTACAATTTAACTAAAAAGCTAAGAGCAGTAGAGCCTTCATAACATTCCATTTTCAATATCCAACAAAATCTGACAAATTCAGGCACATTTAGGCAAATATATAATCAAATCGAATGACGGAAAGCCTGCAGAAATTCACTCCTCTGTTAAGAAAATATGGAAGCACACTCTGTTCCCGTGAAGACTTCTGAGGCAGCAGCGTAGCAAAACCATAGCAACAGACTATATTGTTTCATGCAGCTTTGAATTTTGACCTGTTACATGACAGCCCAGATAAGTTGAAAAAAAGGATCATGTTCCTTTTAAATAAAATACAAGAGTGTGTTGACAGACTGCAAGTAGCTTGCTCTCAGACTAATATTAGTTGATTTCCCAGTTATGTGTTGGGAAGTCCTGAACGGTGTCTTGGCTTTGATCTTCCCACCAATGGGTCCTGACCTCAAAGCTGAAATTTGCAAAGCAAATAAGCCACTGGCTCCTCTTTGCTGATGAATCACTGAGGTCCAGTAAAGCTTAATGAATGTCAGAAGACATGCCACCAGACCTTCAGCTTCTACTGAGTGGTCTGCATGTCAGGTGGCAGGTTTATAGATCGCTCCTCTTCCTCCCTCCCCCCCCTTCCTTGTGCTTTAATGATCAGCATCGAGGGAATAAGGTTCTTCTAGTTTAGAGTTGCACACATTTGTGAGCCATTAAAACAATTTATTGCCTCCAACACTATTTTATGTTTAAAAGTCAGCCTATACAATATTTTGTCAGAAAATGGGAAATTTAAAAGAAAGTCTGCTATTGAGGAACAGTTTGATATACTATGGAATATTCTAAGGTTATCACTATTAGTAAGTAGTTGGCTATCAAAGTTAGGTCTGGAGTTTAAACCTTGCCACTTCTGTTCTTACCTAATTAAATAGATTGGTAGAGGCCATGGTAACGTTAGAGCTCCTCACTTGAGGATGCAACTTTTAGAGGGGGAAGAGAAAGCATATTTGGACTTGCAGAATGCTTTTGATTAAGTCCCACATAAGAAATAAGGTACAACATTGAAGCACATGGGGTTGTGGTAAAAGACTGTCGTAGGCTGAGAATTGGTTGATAGACAGGAACCAAGCAGGGAAGTGAATGCTTCCATTCTCAAACTGCAGGAAGTGATTAGTGGGTTACCACAAGGTTCAGTACTTGGACCCCCACTATTCACGATATAATGAGTTAGACATGAAGTACCTCCAGGTGACACAGTTGCTTGATACTGTGAACTGTGAGGAGGATGTAGGCTCTAATATGTTTCGGAGGTTGAGGGAGTGGGCAAATGGATGGAATAGACAGGAAGACAAATTATTGTGTAATGATTATGCATCAGGAAAGGAGAAGATTAAGTGAGAGCAGGGAGTGCTTGCTCGCCAGCTGCTGAAATTAAGCATTCAGGGTGTAGGAGCAAACAGAACAATCGGTTATCAAAATAATGTGCGAGTTATTGAAATACTGATGCCCTCCATGTGAAGAGTCAAAGCTGATCTACCCGAGCATGAATTTGATACAACTTTTACATTCTCAGAATCAGAATCAGGTTTAATATCACTGGCATATGTCATGAAATTTGTTGTCTTTGTGGCAGCAGTACAATGCAATATATAATCATAGATAAAAACATGAATTACAGTTAAGCGTGTGCACATGTATAAAAACAGTTAAATAAGTAGTGCAAAAATAGATACAAAAAAGTAGTGAGGTAGTGTTCATGGGTTCAACGTCCATTCAGAAATTGGATGGCAGAGGGGATGAAGCTGTTCCCTGAATCTCCGAGTGTGTGCCTTCAGGTTTCCGTACCTCCTTCCTGATAGTAGCAAGGAGAACAAGGCATGACCTCTGACCAGGGTGATGGGGGTCCTTGATGATGGATGCCGCCTTTTTGAGGCGTTGCTCCTTGAAGATGTCCCAAGTACGATGGAGGCGAGTGTCCATGATGGAGCTGTCTCGGTTTAGAACTCTCTGTAGCTTATTTCGATCCTGTCCAGTACCTGCAGGATATCAGGGATATGCTCCATTGGCAAGCAAATAGGAGCAGCTCAGATAGACAAATAGTTCTCTTTCTGTTCCATTGACTCTCTGACTCTAATAACTGAAGAGATTATCAAATATGGCGAAGAAGCAGGAACAATGATGAATTTTAATGATCATATTTAGTAGTAGAGCAGGCAAGAAGAGCCAAATAGTGTACTCCTGCTCCCGTATTTTTCTGTTTCCGTATTTCTACCCTCTACTGAACGAGTGTGGCATTTCTATATTCACTTAAATCCTCTAGCCCCACCGAGCAAGATTATTACTTGTTGTTAAATAATATATCTAAATTCTTCAACTCCATCTACCTTCCCACATAGACAAAATAATCTCTTCTTTAGAGAAAGAACTGAGATGATCTCCTAGTATTTATTATCTTTACAAAAAGATCTGGTGCTTTATCACATTGTGTTTTGAGTGCATTTCAATCATGACCGCACTTCATAAGGGCACTACAGTGGTACAGCTACTGTACATTGCCAGAGACCTGGGTACTGTCTGCATTGCATTTTCACATTTCTCCTGTGACCATGTGTATTTCTTCTGGGTGCTCTACTTTCCTCCCCTATCCCAAAGATGTGCTGACTGATGGGTTATTTGCCCACTGAACGTAGATTGTCCCTAGATTGGAGATAGAAGGGTTCTTTCAGGTTGCCTGCTTTCCAACTGCCTCAAGGTTGTATAATTTATACATTCTTTGATAATAAATGCACTCTGAAACTTTGAGACTCTTGGGAAGGGGTGTAGTTGACGAGAATGTGGGTTTAATGTAGGATTACCATTCATGGGTGTTTGATGGTCAACAATCGATAGGTAGAAAGACCTGTACTGTACCTCATCTGTCTATGATTCTATGACCTCAGTAATATTTATTACTTATAATAATTATTATTATTTATTTTTGCATTTGCACAGTTTGTCTTCTTTTACACATTGGTTGTTTGTCAGTCTTTGTGTGTAGCTTTTCATTGGTTCTTTTGGGATGGCCTGAGATTATGAATGGTGCTATATCATGATGCACACTAGGGCTAGCAGTAGTGCAATCACTCAAGATGGTGAGACTGATTAGGAATATGTTTTCATGGACTGATAATTTCAATATGTACTGTATGTGAATAATTTGACTATATCAGCATATATTAACTTCAAGATTGAATTGAATTGATTTTATTACTTACATCCTTCACATATATGAGGAGTAAAAATCTTTACATTATGTCTCCATCTAAATGTGCAATGTGCAATTTATAGTAATTTGTAATAAATAGTATGTACAACAGGACAGTCACTAGAGCACCGAAATATAATTGTATCAGCGTGAATTAATCAATCTGATGGTCTGTTGGAAGAAGTTGTCCCAGAGCCTGTTGGTCCTGGCTTTTATGCTGTGGTGCCGTTTTTCGAATGGTAGCAGCTAGAACAGTTTTTGGTTGAGATGACATGGGTCCCCAGTGATCCTTTGGGCCCTTTTTACACATCAGTCTCTGTAAATGTCCTGAATAGTGGGAAGTTCACATCTACAGATGATTGGAACCCAGAAACTCCTGTTTAATCCTTATTTTACAAACAAGTAAGTGGAAAGTGAAACAAATCACAGGATCCAATTAATAAAGTTGACCAGTCAGCAGTGTTTATTGTCCAAAAGTTCAAATGCCAGTGAAAGAATTCCCATATTATCTTGCCAAACACAACTCAAATATGACAGAGATACGGGGTAGCATAGTGACTCTGCTAATGGACTCATATTCTGGAGTGTGGACTATCAATCTGGAACATGAGTTTGAAATGCACATCTACAGCAACTTCTAAACTTAAATGTGTGAATTGTGAATTTGTGTCCTGAGGCAGGTTCTTCCAGCAGATTATCCTTTGATTGTGAATTTAAGTGTAAAAGTCAAGGTTCAAAGTTCAAAGTAAATTTGTAATCAAAGTATGTACATATGTCACTATACGCTACCCTGAGATTCATTTTCTTGTGAATTAGTTATGAAGAAACACAATAGAACCAATGAAAAGCTACCCACAAACAAGTTCTGACAACCAATGTGTAAAAGAAGACAAACCTTGCGAATATAAAAATAAATAAATAATAATAGATAAGTAATAAATATTACTGAGAACATGAATTGTAGAGATCTTGAAAGTGAGTCTGTGGTTTGTGCCAATCAGCTCAGTGTTGAGGTAAGTGAAGCTATCCACGCTGGTTCAGGAGCCTTTGATGATTGAAGGGCAATAACTGTTCCTGAACTTGGTAGTACGGGACTTCAAGTCCCTTTACCTCTTTGCTAATGGCAACAGCAAGAAGAGAGCATTGCCTGGATGGTGGAGGTCCCTAATGACGGATGCTGCTTTCCCATGGCAGGTCCTCCAGAGAAGGGATTCTGCCCTCTCTGACTGCTCTGGCTTCTCTGTGCCTCTAGGGAAGGTTGATTTACTAACTGCCTTCTGAAGTAACCTAGCAAGCTGATCAGCTTGGAGGATATTTAAAATCAGGAAATATATGATGGCATTGTCAGTACCTCCCAACTTCATACTTCACCTGGTCTCACCTATCACCTGCCAGTTTACAATCCTTCACTCTCCCCATCTTTTGCCGCCTTCCTTTCCAGTCCTAATGAAGGGTCTCAGCCCAAAATGTCGACTCTTTAATCTGCTTCAATGATGCTGTCTGACTTGCTGAATTCCTCCAGCATTTTGTGCGTGTTGCTCTATAGCTGCATCTTGAAAATGAATGAATCCCTTGAGAAACAAAGGCTGGATGTAGATGGAATGTTCAATGAATTGGGAAATTGGTTTATTACAAACACAAGAAAGTCTGCAGATGTTCGAAATCCAAAGCAACACATGCAAAGTGCTGGAAGAATTAAGTAGGTCAGACAACATCTACGGAAAAGAGGAAATTGTCAATGCTTCAGGTCGAGGCCCTTCTTGAGGACTGAGAAGGAAGGGGGAAGATGCTGGAAAAGTGGGGAGGGATGGGAAAGAGGCCAGCTGGAAGGTGATAGGTGGGTGGGAAAGGTCAAGGGCTGGAGAAGAAAGAATCTGATAGGAGAAGAGAGCGGACAATAGGACCAAAGGTTATTATTTTCACATGTACAGTGAAAAAATTGTCTTGCAAGTTGTTCGTACAGATCAATTATGATAGTGCATTGAAATTGTACAAGGTAGACAAATACAGGATGTAGAATAGAGAATTACAGTTACAAGGAAATGCAGTGCTAGTAGGCAATAAGTTCCAAGGGCATAATGAGGTAGATTGTGAGGTCAAAAGTTTATTGTATCATGCCAGGAGACCATTAATTGGACAATAGCAATGGGTGAGAAGCTGCCCTTGAGCCTGGTGGTATGCACTTCTATGGTTTTCAACCGTCTGCCCAGTGGGAGGGGGGAAAAGGGAGAATGCCTGGGGTGGGTGGGGTCTTTGATAATGTTGCTGTCTTTTCTGAGGCAGTGGTAAGCATCGACAGAGCCCCTGGCTGTTTCTGTGATGTGCTGAACTGTGTCCACAACTCTCTGCAGTTTCTTGTGGTCACAGGAAGAGCAGGATCCATACCGACAGCCATGATGTGTCCAGAGAAGATGCTTTCTGTCGTGCATCAATAAAATGGGTGGGGTCAAAGGAGACTTGCCGAATTTCTTTGGTTTCTAAATGTACTGATGGTGCTTTTGAGCTTTTGTAGTGAGTTTCCACTTGTTACATTGAGGCAATGTGGGGTGCCACAGATTTTAATGCTTGAGCTGTTGGTTTGGAAGTCAGTGCTCCACCAGTCAGTGCAGCTTGAGTCCTGCAATATATCAGGATCAGCCAGTCACTGAAGTTCATTAGTGTGGCCTGAACCTCTGCCGGTGTTCCCACGTGTTCCAACTGTACTCAATGTAGAATGTATCTATTGACACAACAAGTTAAACAGAACATTTCCTGATGGGTTTCAAGCTACTGGCCATTGTCTTTGATAATGTCCTGGAGGCTGTTCACACTCCAGTGTGCTGCTTCACAAGGAGTGAAATATAGGAGTTTGATAGGGTGTGACATCTATGATAGGGTGTGATATCTATGATAGGGTGCGATATCTATGATAAGGTGTAACGTCTATGATAGGGTGTGACGTCTATGATAGGGTTTGATATCAATGATAGTGTACAGTAAGATAAGATAGGATAAGATAAGATAAGACTTTATTTATCCTGAAGGAAATTATTGTTGCAAGGTTGCTCAGTCTGAAATATATTCTTTAAAATACAAAATGTAAGCATTGAATTATGAAAAAAAATACACAATGTACATTAAAAAGTAATAGTGCACAATACAGATGTGCAAAGAAACCATGCACTTATGTCCTTAAGGAGGTGTTGGACAGTCTTATAGCCACAGAGAGAAAGGATCTCCTGTGGTGTTCAGTGGTGTACCTCTATGGAATCAGTCTGTTACTAAAGGTGCTCCTCTGTTTACCCAGCACATCATGGAGGGGGTGAGAGGGATGTCCATAATGCCCTGTAGTTTCTGCAGCGTCCTCCTCTCAGATCCAACCACCAGGGAATCCAGTTCCACCTCCAGAACAGAACCAGCCTTCCTGACGAGTTTAATCAATCTTCTCACTGTGCTGCTCTCAGCCTGCTGCCCCAGCGTAGAATAGAATGCAAGCCACCACTGAGTCGTAGGTACCTGCAGCACAGTACTGCAGATGTTGAATGACCGGAGCCTCCTCGGTACAATATGTACAATGTGATGTCTATGATAGTGTATGATTGCCCTCAGGAAGTAAGCAGAGTAGACTCAATGAGCGGAATGGAATGCCTTGGTTCCAGTACTAGTTGCACACTTGGAAATGGATTCATATTGATGAATGTTTGTCTATCGGAAATGAAACCATATTGATGAATCTTTGTCTATCCTCCTGTCCCTGGTTGTGGAGAGAATGTAAGTTGCACCATGATCGTCAGAATTGATGTGGGAAAATGAACATTTACGGTACCCTATTGATGATTTAGTGGTGGAATTTCAGGAGGATATACAGGAAATAGCTCAGTGTTTTGAATTTCTGTGATAGCAACATGATTATAATCAAGACTTTAAAAGGGAGGCCCTCCCTATTTTCTGATTTAATTAAACTGTCAAACTGTCAACTATCCAGTCTTCCAACATTGTGTGTCAGTGTTAAAGAAAATGGTTAATATTCCATGTTACAATCTGAGTTCAATGCAACCATATTAATTTTCTTCAATCGCAGTGACTTTACCTTTGTTCTGGTCTATTATTCATTCCTTCTCAAACTTACTCAAGACAAATGCCTACACTCCTTAATGTTCATTTAACCTTTTAATGGCAATATTGCTATTGCTGGCAGGACAACCTTATGGAGCCAATACTTTGGAGAGAATATGGCTGATTCTTACTTCTAACAGTTGGCTGTCTCCGTGGAGCTGGCTTAGAGCCCTGTCTAGTGGTTCTCCCAGAGCTGTCAATGTCAGGAAGCTGTTATGAGATCCATAATCAAAAAGTGGTGAGACAGATCAGCAACCCAGTTTAACATACTTAACCATTTCAGCAGTAATCATCAGGCTCACTCAGCGAGGATTGAAAAAACAATTGACGTTGACAAGGTTGAATGAGTATTTCTGGATTTGCAAATAATTTAACAACATTTCACTCTTCCAATAGCTCTGTTCTTCCCGTTCCTCCTATTTGCTGGCCCCTGCTCCAGGAAAACCTTAAAATCTCACCTCCTTGACCAACTTTTTATTGCAACTTGTGTCTTGGTGTCTGATAGTTCTCTGTGAAATGAGTTTGGAGAGTCTGTTGGTTAAAGGTGCCATGACAAATGTAGATCAAAATGTGGCTCTCACCCTAGGAATGGACCAGTGGTGTTTCTCCATTCCCCAACACTGCCACTTATACATGAGGAAGGGTGCTCCTGTTAGGCAGAACTCTACAAAGGGTGTACTAAATAGTGACTTGATAGAGGTATACAAGATGATAAGAGGCATGGATTGAGTGGATAGCCAGAAACTTGTTCCCAGGGTGGAAATTGCCAATTATAGGGGCTTAATTTTAAGGTGATTGGAGGAAAGCTTAGGGGAGAAGACAGAGATTTCTTCACAGAGAGTGGTGGGTGCGTGGAACGTCCTGCCGTGGGTGATGGTAGAGGCAGGTACAGTAGGGAAATTTAAGAGACTTAGACAGGCACATGGATGAAAGTAAAACGGAGGGCAACATTGGAGGATGGGTTAGATTGATCTCAGAGTTGTTTAAAAGTTGGCAAAACAATGTGTCAAAGGACCTGTACTGTCCTGTAATGTTTTATGTTAAATCACATAATTTATCTATCCATATTTGCAATGCTAATTTACTTTGCTTAATCTGAGATATAAAAGCACATTATAGGAAATTTAAAATTAGGCCACTCATTTAATCTGGGGTGTTCGAATCATTCCTTCCAAGTTTTTTGATGGGCATAGATGGTGGAATGTGACTGAGAGATTGAGGAATTGATAACAGCTATCCAGACAGACAAGTGCACACGTTCCTCATCTTTCAGTTAGTGCCAGTCCATAAGACCATAGTCCTATAAGACACAGGAGCAGAATTAGGCCATCTGGCCCATTGAGACTGCTCCCTATTCAATCATGGCTGATCCTTTTTTTTATATCCTCCTCAGCCCAAGTTCCCGGCCTTCTCCGTGTAATCTTTGATGCCATGTCCAATCAAGAACCTGTCAGTTTCTGCCTTAAGTACACCCAATGACCTGGCCTCCACAGCTGCACGTGGCAACAAATTCCACAAATTCACCACTCTTGGCTAAAGAAATTTCTCCACATCTCTGTTTTGAAAGGGCACCCTCTATCCTGAGGCTGTGGACTCTTATCCTAGACTCTCACCATGGGAAACATCCTTTCCACATCTACTCTGTTTAGGCCTTTCTACATTCGAAAGGTTTCAATGAGATCCCTCCTCATCCTTTTGAATTCCAGCGAGAACAGACCCAGAGCCATCAGAAGTTCCATGTATGATAACCCTTTCATTCCTGGAATCAATCATCCTTGTGAACCTCCTCTGGACCCTCTCCAATGCCAGCACATCTTTTCTAAGATGAGGGGTCCAAAACTGTTCACAATACTCAAGGTGAGGCCTCACCAGTGCCTTATAAAGCCTCAGCATCACATCCTTGCTCTTGTACTCTAGACCTCTTGAAATGAATGCTAACATGACATTATCTCACCACCGACTCTACCTGCATGTTAACCTTCAGGGTATTCTGCACATGGACTCCCAAGTTTCTCTGCATCTCAGATTCCTGGATTTAGAAAATAGTCTGCACATTTATTTCTATTACCAAAGTGCATGACCATGCATTTTCCAATGTTGTATTTCATTTGCCACTTACTTGGCCATTCTCCTCATCTGTCTAAGTCTTTCTGCATCCTACCTGTTTCCTCAACAGTACCTGCTCCTCCACCAATCTTTGTAGCTAAGCAGTAGATTCCAGACTTAGCTCAGTAGTAGTTCTGTGTCAGAGTTTCCAGGAGCAACTCTCACCCCAGCGTGAAGACCATACTTTAGGTAAAATATTAGCTCTCGAGCCCCTAGTCCTCTCTCAGGTGAATGATAAAGGGTCCTATGGCATTACTTACATGACATCCTGAGGTCTTGCCCAATATTTATTCCTCAAACAGCACATCCCAAAACTGATGAACCTACCTTAGTCACGCTCCAGGATGGGATCTTGCTTTGTGTGCATTTGATGTTTCCTACATTATGAGGGTGATGTAAATCTTCAGAGGGTGGAAATCTAATTTGGAAGTCCCAAGACTGTGAAATGAATCAATCATTGTTGCCCATTATACCACTGGCATCTAGGGCAGCAATGAAGGTCCTCCATCTCTGTCTGTCCTTGACCATTCAGATGTAGAAGGATTATTCATTGCTGTTTCTGTAGCAGTTTTGTTTCACCAGTCAGGGTTGTTGGCCCTGAGTTGAACCCCTGGACCTGGAGGACCAGTAGACCACTCTTAATCTACCCTCTACCATTTAACCTGTTTGGTATGGGTGACCCTACCTACAGCCAAAGCACTGACTCCAGCCAGCATAGCCCTTTGGGTGACTGAGGCATGCAAGCCTCCAAACCCATGACAAGGTTGTGGCCCACTTGGAGGGAGGCTATGGAAGGTGCTCCATAAATTTAATTCTTTAATCAATGATTTGGAGTGGCCCAGCTGAGATGAGCAAGTAATATAGCACTCTGCAGATACTTCAGCTCATGAGGGGAAAATAAAGAGGGGAGATTACAAGCAGTAGAGCATGTTTAATTAGATGCACGGATATTATGTGGCCTAGCATTTAGTTTGGCTTTCTGATCCATTGTCTGGCCTGATCTATAAAACCTGGAGATCTTAGTATTCCAAACATGCACTGCATTTAGCATCACCACTGGGATTATAATAACATGAATACTGGACGTCAAGCAGCCTTAATCATCCCCCCATGAATCACAGCACAGTTTACAAATCAAAGGTTAGATTTAATGCAAAGTATCGGTGAATAAATTAACTTTAAAGACTAAAATTAGATTAAATACATTTTTTTAATTGCAAATTTTCTTGGTACTTTAGTCATGTTCTTTGATGGTTAGATGTGTGTGTGAAATGTAGACTTGTGTTTGGCATTAATTGCTAAGTCCTAGTCAATTATTGTCAAAAAGAATGTACAGAAACCCATGACAAGCTGCCTAAACTGCTCAAATATTTGTCAGGAAGCTACATGCAGAGCTTACTAAAGGCTTTTTTGCTTGCTAACCATACTTTTTGTGTAAGTCAATATCCTATTATGAGTTTTTCTAAGAACTCCCAGTATAAAGGTTTTTTTGATCCAATAATTCCAATGCAAAGAGTAAATGGAATAGGAAATGGAATTTTTAACTGATATAATAGCAAGCGACAGAGAATCTCCTTAACCAACGAGATTAGAAAAAGCTGCAGATGCAGCAACTCTGAAATATAAGTAGAAGAAGATGAAACTATTCAATAATTTAGGCAGCACCTGTAGAGGGAAGCAGTTATATTTAACGCCAGTGGCATTTTGATCTCTTTATTCATGAAGGAGTGTGGATGTTGCACGAACTCACGGTGCTCATCACCTTAATGAAAGTCAGGAAGACGATGGCAAGCCACATTCTTGAAACAGAGCAGTTGTTTTTCGTTCCACTTATGATGTAATTCAGTAGTTTGTTCAGCCTTCAGCAAATTAAAAGGCAACTACATTGCTTTGGGGGGTTAGACCAGATTTGGATGCCATTTTCTTCTTATGATGAAGCACATGGGCATTTACAACGACTCAGTAGTTTCATTGTCAGTGTTACTGATCCCAGCTTTTTATAAGTCCAGATTTATTTAATTATCTGACCAAATTTAAATTCCACAGCTGCCCTGGCAAGGTTTGAACTTATGCCCTCAGATCATTAGTTCAGGCCTCTGGATTACCTCTCCAGTTACATTGCCATTATGCTACCAGACCCTTGAATATCATGAATTAAACAACTAAATGGGTATAAAGGAAGTATAAATTAAGTTAGGAGATTTGGAATTAACAAGGCACCCAAAAGCAAATAATTAAAGGCAAAGAGAGAAAATAAAAAGTCAGGAGAAGTAGCAAAGTATACAGCTTGTTTTAAATAATAATTGACCATTTTAATCAATAGTTAATTTCTGAGGGAATGGAACTTTATACTTTCAATGATTGCTAGTTATTATTCTTTCACTTTGTTAAACTAGTTTTTTTTCCCTACCCGTTATCCGTCCAAAGTATCGGCAGGGCAATTTAATGGTTGACAGAGTGGGAAATACTACTTGAACTCTGTATAAAGACAGGGAAGGATGACATTTCTATTTATGAACATGAATAAATTTGAGTTTCACCTCATGCTCACAGATCAATTATATATTCTCACTGGTAACATCTTAAAAGGAAGGAGACTATTCTGTCTACCGAGACCATGTCAGCCCCCTTGAGGAGGTCCTATTGGTCCCATTCCTGCTCTCCCTATAGCCCTGTGAGTTATTCTCTTTCTCACATTGTCATGAACTCATTTCTGGTTCTCTCTGACATTAATTTACCCTAAGGAGTAATATACAACAGTCTGAACATCTTTCACACGGAACATAGCAATCCTTTGGAATTCTTTGCTGAAGAAGGCAGTGGAGGCTCAGTCATTAATTTCTCTCAAAGCAAAAATCAATAGATTTCTGGATATTAAAGCTAACAAGGGATAAGGAGATGGCACAGAAAAATGGGGTCAAGGTAAAAACTGGTCATGATCTTGGCAAAAGGCAGTGAAGACTCAAAGAGATAAATGGCTGACTCCCGCTTCTATTTATGTTCTTATGATTTTGCAGATTTATTTTTGATCTTTTTAAATCAGATTATATTAAGGTATTGATGGCATACTGTCATTTGTGAATTTTCTGTCCCCATGTCTATAATGTCGTCCTGTCATGAAAATTCAAAAAATAGCAACGTGCTGAAAATTATTTATTTTACCTTCAAAATTGTTAACAGTAAGACAACTCTGAGTGAAGGTGCTGTGGGTTATTGCCTGACAAGGAAAGTATATCAGCTCTGTATGTGTACACAGGCTGAAAGCAATGAAGTTACAGCATTTAGTTAACACACTGAATCTATTGAGCCTGTTCCGCTGTTAAGTTAGGTCACATCCAACCTTCATTTTAACTTCATTTACCTGCTTTGGTTACATTTTCTTTAATCAACACCTTTCTGAATAAAGATCTATCAACTATGTTTTGACTTTCTTTTTCTCAGCAGACATTTAGGGGTTGGTTAGAGGAGAGGTGGTTGCAGTTGTCCTTTGAGGAAGCATTTCACAACATATCCTTCCAATAATCAAGATCCAGTTTTAAATCAGTGACGTTTTTCTAAAGGACTCCAACACTCTCCCTGTCAACTTTCATCGCCTTAACCACTATGACTGGTGTTAGCTGTGGCTCAGGTGAAAAGTTTCACACATCTGGCTCAGGGGATTATGGACTCAAGTCCGACTTCAGAGACTTGAGCACTTCATCCAGGGCTTGAGGTACCAGTGCAGAATTGAGCACGCTAATGTACTATTGCAGGGAACATTCTTTCAGAAGGAAAATCAAACCGTAGACTGTCATTCCCCTCAGATTTGTGTGGAGGACCCTATGGCAGTAGCTTAAGAGGGAGCAGGGAAATTATACCCATTAACCCTGAGTCAATATCAGTGAAAAAGACAGATTAACTTGACATTCTCACAATGCTGTTTGTGGGATCTTGCTATGTGTAAATTGGCTACTGCTTATCCAGCATTGGTGATTATATCTAACCGATTGTAAAGTGTTTTGGTACATCCAGAGATTGCTCTATAGAAGTACAAGGTTTTCCTTCTTATTAGATCAATCCAATATGGCAAGTATTAGGAGCAGCACAAGACCATTGGGTCTCTTCCATCATTTTAGAAGATTATAGTTAAACTTCAATAACTCATCTTTTCAGCCCCATCCCCACTAGCTTTTATTCCATGACTGGCCCTAATATTTCTTAGACTCAATGTACATTGTCAACAACTGAATCCCCACGGCTGTCTGGGGCAGAGCAGTCGAAGATTTGCAACTTTTTCAGATTCTTCATTCAAGGGACTGTCCTTTAATTTTTTTAAGTTCTTTGAGAATTTTATAAACTTCAATGGACTTTGTATATTTCTTTACACTTTAGAGAAAGTATGTCCATTCTACTTAGCCTTTTCTCTCAATAATAATGTCATCCCAGAGATGAATCCTGTGATATCCCAAAGCTTCCTGGTTAGACTGGCCAGGAATATTTCTCCTTAGATAAGAAGAGCAAGAATGTACACAAATCTCCACATCACACATCACACATCAAACAGTAGATGAAACTGTTTTCTGCATTTAATATTTTCATACTTTTCCTTCCAATACTTTATATGGAGTTACTTCTACATTCATTACTGAGGAAAAGAGTGACTAAAGGTTTAAACTTCAGAACTGGCACAAAACGCCTGGTCTACAGAGCAGATAGGTTTAGATGAAGAGACTTGACTTGAAATATTGATGTCCATTTCCCTCTTTAGATGCTTCTTGACCTGCTGAATTGTTCCAGCTTTTTGTGTGTTGACATGGTGTCTGTCCTCCTGTATGGTTCTTAGCTTTGGACTACCTATAGTAGGCACTTCAAAGCACTAGAGAAATACCAAATAACTCTCCAAATTCTCTGACGCTTAAGCAGACCAGCACCACTGGCCTCTCCCCAGGGCAACATCTCCACTGCTGCTTCCATTAACTCAGGGTATGAGGTTGGGCAGGCCCTGTGCTTTTTATGCTCATCAGCTGAAAGAGACAGGTTATTCTAAACTGCGCCAGGTTGTCAGAGGGAAAGATGTTCTCAAAGCCTCCGTGAAATAATAGAACATCCCCACTGTCTCCCAGGAATCCTTGTCTCCATCTCAGCTCAAAGTGAAGAAGAAGCATTGAGACCCATGAGACCATGAGTCACAAGTACATGGAAGCCCACTGTAAATGCTGGAAAGAGTGTACCTCTTCCACACTCTCCAGCTGTCTGGCCTTCATTACCTTTTGTGGTAATAGATGTCTGAGGGTCCCACATCAGCCTTGTCTGTCTCCTCAGTGTCAACACAATGGAGTGGAAGCAAGCTGTCCTAGAGATCAAAGTCCAAAGTAAGTTTATTATCAAAGTACACATGTGTCACCATATGTAACCCTGAGATTAATTTTCTTGTGGGCATACTCAATAATCCAATAGCCATAAAAGAGTCAATGAAGGACCAGACCAACAGGGCAGACAACCAGTGTGCAGAAGACAACAAATTGTGCAAATACAAGAAGAAAAATAAATGAAATGATGATAAAAAATAAATAAACAATAAATATCGAGCACGAGATGAAGAATCCTTGAAATGAGTCCTTAGATTGTGGGATTGTGGGAACAGTTCAGTGATGGGGCGAGTGAAGTTGCCCCTCTGGTTCAGAAGTGGTTAAAGGGTAATAACTGTTCCTGAACCTGGTGATGTGAGTCCTGATGCTCCTGTGTCTTCTTCCTGATGGCAGCAGTGAGAAGAGAGCAGGAGCTGGGTGGTGGGGGTCCCTGACAATGGATGCTGCTTTCCTGTGACAGCACTCCATGTAGAAGTGCTCAATGATGGGTTGGGCTTTACCTGTGACAGCCTGGGCCACATTCACTATTTTCTGTAGGATTTAAGATCATTACCAGCACTTCAGTCCTAGATAACCAGGGAAGTAGTTGCATCCAGGGCTTGTGATGATATTTCATTCTCTTCGGAGCTGTTTATGGAGGTGAGTCTTCAAAACTGGGGAGGGACCAATGAAGAGGACCTAATGAAGATCCCATCCAGTATACCAGTGGTTGGGAACTAACCTAGATTTCCTACAGTGCACCAGTGTCTGGGACCTCACTTGGGTTTCCCTCCAGTGCACCAGTGATGAGGACCTGATCCAGCTTTCCCTCCAGTATACCAGTGGCTAGGACCTAACCTGTCTTTTTCTCTGCTGCATCACTGAGATGATAAAGACCATAAGGCCGTAGCATATAGGAGCAGAACTAGGCCATTCGGCCCACCGAGTCCGCTGTACCATTCGATCATGGCTGATTTATTTTCCCTCTCAATTTCATTCTCCTGCCTTCTTCCCAAAGGGTTAGAAATTTGAAGAAATCCCACTGTACGGGGAAAGCAGAGGGGAGACCAAAACAACACCGCCATGAGGTGTGGAAAATAACAGCAAGGAAAAATCTGGACAGTAGTTTATTGAGATTGGTTAAAGACGCAAAGCCAACTCACCCAGACGGCACGGCAGTCTCTGGCTGCTGCCCTGTAGTGTACACCCCAGCTGCTTCTTGTTAGGCAGACATCTTTCACTGTCTTTGAACACCAAATGGCAGCCAACAGCACATTAAAAATTAAAGCACTGCACCATTATACTTAGAACTGTTCTCCAAGCTGCAGCATGTTGAAAGAGAGCTGAATCACATATGGTGCTGTTTATCAGGCTTTGCCTCATGTATAATAAATAGCTCACTAAAAGATGCACTGAGAATTTAAGGGATGGCTCTTTTTTTTTCTGTGGTCCCCCACCACAGTCAGGCCTCTGGAGAGAGACAGCAGTATTTACAAGCCCTACTGTTAATCTAGATTTATAGGGAGGAAATCAGATGTCGTGGCCAGGGTCTTAACAGCTTTAACCCATAATCCTTTGCTAAATCAGCCTGTTGAGAGCACAGTGCAGGAGCAATAAATTATCCCGCAGCCTCGTGATCCGAAACTGTGCTGGGGAGTTGATGGCTCATTGCTTTTAGGTACGTGCCTTAGTAAGTGGGTAGCACTCCTGACTGAGAATGAGAAGGTGATGAGGTCAAGTCTCACCCCGAAGGCAAAAACGGAGGCTGATACTCCAGCGCAGAAAGGAAGGGAATGCTGTACTGTTGAGCGTGTTGCCTTGCAGAGGAAGCAGAGGCCATGGATAGGATAGGAAGAGCAAGCTTGTTATCCTTCTGCTTCACCCATTCTTTATCTCCCAACATATTTCTAACACCTTTCAAATTTCCGGCTTGCTTACTTACTTAAATCCATCATTGCTACTAGGGCAAAGGCCACCAACAGCAGCTCGCCAGAGTCCTCTGTCCTGGCCGGTCGTTCAAGTTACCCTCAGCTACAGCCCGTCAAAGACACTTCTCTCAGGATGGGGCCTTCCAGGCTTCTGCTGGTGTTTCTGTAACTCTGGGCTTTTACAGGAATGGGTTGCTAGCCCCATGATGAATCCTTCTCCTTTCGCAGTCAGGTTTGGGACCGTCCACGGCGGATTTAGATCTCCAGTACCTGACGTTTTATCGATTTTCACAAATAGTTTTCTTGGCATTTTCACAGAGCTTACTGGGTGAAGTTGCAGTGCACAAACTGATTGTCATGTTTCCTTCACAAGAACAGGGCTGACTTCAAAATGTGAAATGTGCAGATTCTCAGGATTTAAAAGATACTGTATATGAGTCTTGCTTTCATAGAATTATTGGAGGCACTTCTGCACACTGTGCCAAGGCTTTTCTTCCCATCTTCTTGCGACAGAAAAAGAACGGAACTGTTCAGCCAATGGGTTCCCTTGTAGCAAATGAAGTCCATTCAGCCCATCAAGTCAATGTTCTCTTGAAGTGTCCATTTTTGGGTCAAGTAATTTGGATTCATTTTTTGGTCATGTTATTGGATTCGTGTCCTGGAGGGCTCGCTCACTAAATGAATTCATTGACCTTGCTAAAGATATTAAGTTTGGAAAGGGGGTGCACTCTGATTTCTTGTCTGCTTAAAGCAGCATTTTAAGTGGAGGTTCTGAAATGTTAAGCTCAAATTTCCTGTTCATCATTGTAGGGTTATACAAAGTCAATAACAAGGAAATACAAAGTCAATAACCAGGAAATGCTGGAAAAACTCAGGAAAATGGCAACATCTGTGGATAAAATTAAAGAAATGCAGATGGTGAAAATACTGTAAATCTGAAATAAAATGCTGGGCATGATTTTATTTCCAGCTTTCAGTAGAGATAGAGAAAGAGATGGAGGGGGAGGGGGAAGGGAGGGAGAGAGGGGGAGGGGAGAGAGAGAGGGAGGAAAGGGAAAGGGAGAGGAAGAGTGTGAGAGAATTTTGAAACAATTTTCGCTGCATTAAGTTGGTTGAAGATTAACCATGACAGTGAGCTGGAATGCAATGAATCTATGGACGATTCTTTGCCTGTATTGGAAACAAGGAGTGCAAAAACAGCTATTAGTAAAGAGCTTATAGAATTAGTAGAGTGGATTCTGCCCATCTGTGCAAAATCATATTAATGTTTGCTGTCAAAAATTGTGAGGCATCCTGATTATGGAATCAGTCGAACAACTAGCCCAACTAAATTAGTTTTTGTTAGGCAAAGGTAACAGGGGATGTGGCCTAGGGCAGCAGAATCCAATTGGATAGTAGATCAGGACAAGGAGCAAAAAGGCTGCTTCTGTGTTCCTTTGATCCAGGAGCTTTTTTAAACCACTTTAAACTGCGGCATTTTCACTCCAATTTACAATTGCCCCCCGCTCTGGTCTCTGACACCTGTTCCATAAAAAAAATGGTTGTGTGAATTATTGTGGTGATGATAACATCTTGTCAAATAAACCATTTGATTCAGCAAACTTTGTTCAGGGTGGACCTGAACTAACGACTTTGCATCTTCTGCTTGTTGGGCAAAGTTCATTTGACACCAGCTGTCAGCTGTGTGCAGAACGTTTCCAGTACAGTTTGCCCTTTTAATATTATGTCCCGTTTTTTCCATCAGGATCTGCAGCAGTGTAATGATGTCACAATATGTCCCTTTCATTCTTCGTCCTGGCAGACTGCAGCTCTGTGAAACAATTAATCAAGAACCAGTTCTCCTTCAGAGCTACATAAACTCAGATGATATGTTAATCAAAAACAGCCCAGCCTCATTATCAGGAAATCCACAGGGATCGTGCATAGCTGAAGATTTTATCTGAGGTCCACCTCATCACACGTTCAGTTCTTCCGAGTGATTACGGTACAGTACTGAGAAAGTGTGTTAACAAGATGCTCCTCGCGAGACTTTGGAAAATACAGAAAAGTAAATAGATGGCATCGAGTGGAAGCGTACTGAAATGAAAGGCTGGAGTTGGCTGGAGTAACAGCCTGCTCTCCGGATCCCCACACAAAAACAAATGTCCACACAGTTTGACCTTCCCAGGAATTTCCTCTTCCCAGTTGTGCTTAATGTGACAATAAAATTTAGCCTAAACAGTGTCACTCCAGTTGGTCTCCAAGGAGAGGAATCAGCAATGGTGCATTAGCCATGTGTCTGTGGTTATGTAAAATTCCCTTTCCAATATGTGAACAGTGAAAGCAGTCTTTCCCTGGCTAGCAATTAAACTGTGGAAAGGAACGGGAAATTAGGCAAGTTTCCTATGGGGGGGGGGGGCAGGATGGAAAGGAGAGGAAGCCAAAGAAGTGAATTTGTTATTTTACTGTTCGAGGTACAAAGTAACTAAGGTAGTTGAAACAATAAAATGTAGGGTCAAGTCATCAAGTTTATTGTCGCGTGCACAGCTTCGGTGAGGTACAGGTATAATGAAAAACCTGCTTGCAGCGGCATTGCAGCCACATGGGTTCAGACTGACACAGAACAAAAATAATACAAAAGTTAAACCAGACAGTGAAAAGCAAACGTTGTGCAAAGCAAAGACATTAGTGCAAAGAGAAGAACAATCAGAGAGAAACCCGTGGTAGTGAAGGAAGTGTCCGGCAGAGTTCTGTTGCTGAGGTAGGATTAGGGTTGTGAAGTTGGTTCAGAAACCTGATGGTTGTAGTATAACAACTGGCAGAACAATATAACCTGTAAGATAGGGGTTGAATTTCTGCTATTGTCTGTAAGTTCTCCTTGTGACTGTGTGGATTTCCTCTGCGTGCCCTCGTTTCCTCCTACTTTCCAAAAACATACGAGTTAGGGGTTAGTAAGCTGTGGCCATACTGCGTAGGCACCAGAAGCATGGAAACACTTGTGGGCTGGCCCCAGCACACCCTCGATGCAACCGATGTTTCAAAGTACATGTGGCAAATAAAGCTAATCCTTTTCATCTTTAGATCCATTGAATGATCCTACAGGGTAAATGAATTGTGACTGATGAACGGCCAGAATGCTGAAAATATATTTGTGTTGGATATAAGATAGGCAGAGCCCTTATCTCTCCTTATTAGATGGAAAGTACATTTCTGGGAGAGGTGGTTGAAATGACATGATACTGAAATAGATGGTTGGAGTGATAAAGTCAAAGAAAGAATTGTTCTCTAGCATAGCATCATTTATTTGTTTTGTAATACACTTATGGGTGTTGTATGATTCAATCTCAAAGTTCAAAGTAATTTTATTATCAGAGTACATACTGTTTATGTTACTATGTACAATCCTGAGATTCATTTTCCTGTGGCCAAACTCAGCAAATCTATAGAATAGCAAGTATGACAGGATCAATGAAAGATCAAATAGAGTGTAGAAGACAACAAACTGTGCAAATGCAAATATAGGTAAATAGCTATAAATAACAAGAACATGAAATAACAAGATATAGAGTCCTTAAAGTGAGATAATTGGTTGTGGGAACATCTCAATAGATGAGTGTAGTTTTCCCCTTTTGTTCAAGATCCTGATAGTAACTGTTTATAAACCTGGTGTGAATCCTGAGGCTCTTGTATCTTCTACCTGATGGCAGCAGCAAGAAAAGAGCACGGCCTGGGTGGTGAGGATCTTTGATGATGGATGCTGCTTTCTACATGTACTGTAGTTGTGCTCAATGGCTGGGAGGGCTTTACCCGTGATGTACTGGGCCAAATCCACTGCCTTTTGCGGGATTTTCCATTCAAAGGCATTGGTGGCCCCACACCAGGCCATGATGCAGACAGTCAATACACTCCAGCATAACATCATTATGTCTCTGTGTATTCTGAGCAACATAGATTCACAACTGAGCATTATAATAACTAACCTCTGCAGAGACTGATAAATCTTTGGAATCCTCTATCCAAGGAGATTGTGTAGGTGAGATCATTGGAGGTGTTTGAAGAGGAAGTCGTTCAACTTTTGATAGTTCAGGGAATTGAGGGCCATGGGGAACTGGCAGCAAAGAGGGTATATTATCCATATTCATATGGATTGGTGAGGTAGGCTTGAGGTGTTTAATGACGTTCTCCTGCTCCTATTTTCTTGTTTTCTCACGTCAAGAAATAGCGCAGGAAAAGTGCAAGGAACTAGGTACTAGCAACACAGCATCTGTTGTGGGCGAGACATCAAAAAGTACTCAAAGAAAGGAATAATGAGAGAGTTAGTTAGCTGTGGAATGGTTTGTTAAGAGGGACACAGAGTGAATAGGCTGGGAGGTCTTGTCAAACTAACTTACTGGAGCTGTGAATGAAAAGACAGACCTTGCTGGCTACAGAAGCTCATTGGGTGAGGATATATTTTGATGTGATTAAAGGTTCTGCAACTGTTCTATTTAAGTTATTTGTGCATGGCATAAGAGGCAAACTTCTTAAGGAGAATGAAACTTGGCTAAACCGGGGAAAGCAAAGGGTGGCTGTGAAGTGAGCAATTGACATTCCACTGATGGGCTGGAACAGAGATCTGTGGTGAGTCAGCATGGGTTAATCTATATTTTCATTTATATTTATCATCTGTTATGAGCAAAGAGACAACATCTGCCGGATGTAAATTCCTTGTATGTGTACAGGTACTTGGCGATTAAAGTCTGATTCTGATTCTGATTACATACACATTAATGATACTGCACTGAGGCAAAAGACAAGACCCTCATGACTTGGAGCTAATCCTAAATTGGGGAGAGGATACCACGGACGATTTTATGGCAAGCTTACGTGTAAATTTGGTTAGACCTAGAAAGCTGTATGTAATTTTGGTCCCTATTTTATAAAAAAAGGACTCAGAGATACTGAACCAAATGTATAGTAAAGTTACTAAAATGATAAGCACCTCCAGAGCTGATATCAGGAAATTGTTAGCAGGCCAGGCAGCAACTATAGGAATAAAAAGAGATAATGTTTTAGGTGAATGATCCAATGAATTGGAAAATGTAGATATGAACAAGTTTTGGATGCAGAATAAAGGAGGAGGGAAAAAAAGAAACAACAGGGAAGTCTGTGATAGGACCAATTATGGCCGTTTGCTCTTTCCACGACTCCCTTTTCTGGTTGTCCCTCCCCACCGATCGTCCTCCCGGCACATATACCTGCACTGTGTTAAGTGTGACACCGCCTCCCTCACTGCTATTCAGGGCCCTAAACAGTCTTCCAAGTGAGGCCGTACTTCACCTGTGAGCACGTCGGTGAGACTCCTGCATCCTGTGCTCCTGGTGCAGCCTCAGTGTCCGATTCAGATTGATGACTCTGAAGCAGACAGTGCAATGTGCCATTTGCTTTAATAGCCAACAGAATGTGCTGGGGGCAGCCTGCATGCATTGTACATCCTACATCCGCTACATCAGTCGGACCCAATGCAGATTGGGGGACAGCTTCTTTGAGCACATTCGCTCCATCTTCTGCTGCAGTCACCAATTTCAATTCCACTTCCCATTCTCACACCGATGTGTCCGTGCGCGGCCTCCTCTGTTGCCACGATGAAGCCAGATGCCAGATGGAGGGGACAATCCTCCTCTTACGTCTTGGTAGTTGCCAGTGTGACGGCATCAGCATCGATTTCTCTAACGCCCAGAAACCACCCTCCTTTGTTTTCTCTCCTTCCTGTGGCCCCCTCACCTCTTCTCTTCCCTTCCCTCACCCTCATGATCTGTCCATCACCTCCTTGTGGCTTCCCACCTCATTTCCTTCCTTCCATGGACTACCGTCCTCTCATATCAGATTTCTTCTTCAGCTCTTTTTCTCTCTCACTTATCACTTCCCAGCTTTCCACAGCATTCCCTTTCATCCCTCTCCCCACTCGCCTACCTCCCCATTCACCTGTCACCTGGCAGCTCATGCTCTTTCCTCTCCTCCTACCTTTTATTCTGGATTCTACCCTCATCCTTTCCTTGGCACATAACACCAAATGCTCATTTCTCTCCTTAGATGCTGACTGACCTGCTGAGCTCCTCCAGAATTTTGAGTCTGTTTCTCTGGATTTCCAGCATCTCTTGCATCATCAGATCTGGTCTGATTGAATGCCCTGACGGCTTATGTAACCTACTACCTGCTCTCTTTCTTGAGTCCTTTGTAAAGAGCAAAAAAAGATAGTGGAAATGATGCATGTTCAGAAACAAAAAAATTGTTCAAGAAATAACTGTGATCTAAAGTTGTTGAACTTAGTTTTGAATTTCTTAGGGCTATAAAGTACCTAGTCATCAGGTGTGGTGTGAAGGAGGCATGAGAAACTGCAGATGCTGGAATCTGGAGTAATAAACGTATATATTAGGGGCAATTAAGGAACTCTTTGATAAGACCATAAGATATAGGTGCAGAATTAAGCCATTTGTCTCCTCTGCCATTTCATCATGGCTAATTTATATTATTGCTCTCAACCCCATTTTCCTGCCTTCTCCCCATAACCTTTGACACCCTTTCTTAAGTCAAGTCACTTTTATTGTCATACAGTGGATACAGTGTATACAGATGCTGGTACAGTGCATAGTAAAAATGAGACAACATTTTTCAGGACCATGGTGTTACATGACACAGTACAAAAAACTAGACAGCTACGTAATAAAAAAAACAACACAGAGAAAGCTACATTAGACTACAGACCTACACTGGACTGCAGAAAGTGCACAACAACAGTGCAGGCATTACAATAAATAATAAACAGGACAGCAGGGCAAGGTGTCAGTCCAGGCTTCGGGTATTGAAGAGTCTGATAGATTGGGGGTAAAACTGTTACATAGTCTGGTTGTGAGAGCCCGAATGCTTCAGAGCCTTTTCCCAGATGGCAGGAGGGAGAAGAGATTGTATGAGGGGTGCATGGGGTCCTTCATAATGCTGTTTGCTTTGCGGATGCAGCATGTAGTGTGAATGTCCGTGATGGCTGGAAGAGAGACCCCGATGATCTTCTCAGCTGACCTCACTATCCGCTGCAGGGTCTTGCAATCCGAGATGGTGCAATTTCCGAACCAGTCAGTGATGCAGTTGCTCAGGAAGGTCTCAATACAACCCCTGTAGAATGTGATGAGGATGGGGGGTGGGAGATGGACTTTCCTCAGCCTTTGCAGAAAGTGGAGACGCTGCTGGGCTTTCTTTGTTATGGAGCTGGTGTTGAGGAACCAGGTGAGATTCTCCGCCAGGTGAACACCAAGAAATTTGGTGCTCTTTACGATTTCTACCGAGGAGCCGTCAATGTTCAGCAGGGAGTGGTTGTTCCGTGCCCTCCTGAAGTCAACAACCATCTCTTTTGTTCACATTAGGAGACAGGTTGTTGGCTCTGCACCAGTCCATTAGCCACTGCACCTCCTCTCTGTAAGCTGACTTGTCGTTCTTGCTGATGAGACCCACCATGGTCTTGTCATCAGCGAACTTGATGATATGGTTCGAGCTGTGTGTTGCAGCACAGTCATGGGTCAGCAGAGTGAACAGCAGTGGACTGAGCACGCAACCCTGGGGAGCCCCCGTGCTCAGTGTGATGGTGTTGGAGATGCTGCTCCCGATCCGGACTGACTGATGAAGATTAGGTTCTTGATTAGGTTCTAATCAAGAACCTATCAATCTCCAATTTAAATATACCCAATCACTTGGCCTCCACAGCGGTCTGTGGCAATGAATTCCACAGATTCACCAATCTCTGGCTAAAGAACTTCCTTCTCATTTCTGTCCTAAAGGACGTCCTTGCATTAGAAAGACAGAAACATAGAAATATGGAAAACCTACAGCACAATACAGGCCCTTCAGCCCACAATGCTGTGCGGAACATGTACTTAACTTAGAAATTACCTAGGCTTACCCGTAGCCCTCTATTTTTCTGAGCTCCATGTACCTGGCCAGGAGTCTCTTAAAAGACCCTATCGTATCCGCCTTCACCACTGTCGCCAGCAGCCCATTCCATGCACTCACCACTCTCTGCGTAAAAAACTTACTCCTGACATCTCCTCTGTAAATACTCCCCAGCACCATAAAACTGTGCCCTCTCATGCCAGCCATTTCAGCCCTGGGAAAAAGCCTCTGACTATCCACACGATCAATGCCTCTCATCAGCTTGTACACCTCCATCAGGTCACATCTCATCCTCCATCGCTCCAAGGAAAGAAGGCCGAGGTCACTCAGCCTATTCTTTTAAGGATTCTGGGGTTGTGCTAGGCACGTGGATGACAGAAAAATGGAAAGCAATGTCAGGGGCAAAGATTAGATTGATCCTAGAATAAATTAAAAGGTCAGCACAAAATCATGAGCCAAAGGGCCTGTAGTGTTCTACTGTATGCTCAATTTTCTGTGAACAATTGGAGGATCTCAGTGTGCTGAGCAGTATCAGTGGGGAAAAGGAATTGTTGTTGTCCCTGGTTGAAACCCTGCGTCAGGCACAGAGAAAAGGTTCCTTCAAATCACTATCTATGTCTGTTTGTGGATGAGCCAGCCTTTGGTGAAACACCCACGATATTCTTTCTACATCAAAGGTACCGTACCGTAACTCTAAGCAGAGGAAGGTGCCCTTTGCCTCAGTTTCCATTCCAACACTGATGCAAGGTCCTGCAGTTCCATCAGCGCACAGCCAGGGTTTGCCTTGCGCTGCGGGATTGTGTTTTCTGGGGCCGGCCTTAAGCCTGCCAGACACTCAACGCAGAGAGGCCTTAGGCCGCTTACTTCTTGATAACAGTCTGCATGAGAAATTTCGAATTATCCAAACATAGCCAAAGTAAATAAAATGGTACTGTTTACAAATGGAACAACTTTGATTAAGAAGAGGAGGCCACAGTCTGCACATGCTAGTGACTAAATAGTATTAGTCTAAGCTGGCTTTGAACCTGTGTCCCTCTGGTGAAAGACCACTGCTACCTAGTTACACACTGCAAATCCAAAGTCTACTGCTGCTTTTGATAAAAGGCAAACTGTCTTTAGTGTATACATGAATTTCTGGCTTGCAATGTGATTTGGCACTTTTAAACACATACACCAATATTCAAAGCAAACAGAAATACCGAGGGACCTTTAATACTTGGAACTGTATTCTCTTTAACACTTCTTCCCGTGAAGAGCTGATGGAATATTTCTCGAGAATGGAGGTGGCAGAATGTGGGTTCTTTAGTCAGGAGAAGCCAATGATCAGCAGTTAAGAAAAGGCAGGTGTGGAGGGCAGGAGGGTGCTGTGAGGTCGTGGGGTTGGTGAGAGGGAGTTTATTACAAGTACTGTAGATGTGTGCTTGGTGTAACTGTTCATCCAGATGGCTTGCATCACTGAAACTGTAGAGGGATAATTACTCTGCCCGGAGGTCCTCACTTTTTCATCTTGTTCAGTATTTCATAAAGGACTGTCAAACAAGTCGACCGTAATCGATCCTGGATGTGGGTATGTTAACAAACACAGTGCAAAACATGTGTCCTTTTGAAGTGGCTGCTGGTGACTCTCGAATTCTCTGTTTCTGGATGCCATTCTTTCAGCTGAATTCCTCTGGTTTTTCTTAACTACAGTGTACAGCACAGCAGCTGGTCTATCTGCCCCATATGGCAAAAGCACCCCTCATACTTACAACTTTATTCATTTGACGCTCAGAATCATGCACATAAACTAGATCATTCTAAAGCGATTCCCCTTAGCCCTTGAAATTTTTCAGCCCAGTCATGTAACATGGAGCGCCAGTGAAGTTTAGAGCTGGCCCTCTAACCATGATACAGATGTCTTGGTGTTACCCTTTTCACAAGGTTTGTATTAACAAGATGATACTCTCTGTAAGAGGCAGTTCATAGACTCTTTGGGGTCACAGATTTCCCATTTGTCTTTAGAACTAACTAGATTTTCTTTCTCATTGCTTAGTAGCAGTAGATTCCAGTTTTCAAACATTAACCATTCTGGGTTTACCCACTAAAAACCGTCGGATATCTATTCCTCTGAGGGCAGGTTGAAACCATTGAAGGAAGTGGGGGAAGGCTATCATTAGGCGCCAAGAGCTTTTGCTCTTTCTCCATTTTCCAGCGAGTTTCCACGCAAACTTCTTTTCCCAGTTTTGAATTTGCAAGTTAATACTGAATCTGCTTTTATCATCTGTTCAGGGGGTGCATTTTGCAGGATCCTGTGGATGCAGTGCGGTTCGTGTATCGTATATGATAAATCTGTTGTGGCCGCGTTCTCAGTGACGGTTTGGAGCCCATCACCTGTGGCAAAGAATAACTCCACTTGGCTACTTTAGTAATTACTTATCAGTTGTAACCCTAAGGGGATTAAGAGTCAACTAAGCCTGCCTGAAATGCAATCTCCTTGCTAACAAATGTTTGTGCATGTACATGAATGGGTGCATGTGTGCTGAATGGCTGAAGAAAAAATTAGATTTGGTAAAAGTACATGAAAAATCCAACGAAGGAATAGGTCAGTTCAACCGGTTCCTTTTGTAGGACTGGCTATCTATTATTTCTGAGCCTGGTATTAGAAATAAATTGAAACTACATATTGAGCCAGATAGATTCTGGGTGCTCTTCATCAGTTCAAACGTAGTAAATCTCTACCCCATCACATTGTAGCACAAGATTCCTGTGGTAGCAATAATGAAGCAGTCACCTCAGTACACGTACGGTGTAATACATACAAGGTTTGTTTTTTTTATCTGAAAGATGCACAATATTTCAGGTTGGCTACTGATATTTATTCCTGTGGAATTCCTTTACAAATGGAATGAATTATTGTTCATTGCTGGGGCCCCAGTTTGCATTAATGATTGCAATAGAATCTGTAACTACGCAAACTATATGCAGGTGAAACTAAACACGAATAAGTATTTAAAGAAACTGGATGGAAAATGATTTGCTCTAAAGAAAGAAGTCTAAGCTTGTAGGTAGGTTCAGCAAGTACTTTGTCAAATTACAATGGAGCGAATGAAACTGAAAAATGAATATAATTTGAATAAATGAATAACATCTTCTCCTCACTGGCGATCAACACTGGTGCACCTCTTGGATGCCTGCTTAGCGCACAACTGTGTAGCTAGGCACAGCTATCTACAAATTTACTGACGACACAACTATTGTCAGAATTTCAGATAGTGATGAGGAGGCATACAGGAGCAAGATAAATCATCTGGTTTAGTAGTCATACAGCAACAACCTTGCGCTCAACATCTGTATGATCAAGGAATTGATTGTGGATTTCAGGAAGGGGAGGTCGAGGGAACAGACATCGGTACTCATTGAGGGATCAGCGGTGAAAAGGATAAACAGATTCGTTCCTGGGAGTCAATATCTCTGAAGATCTATCCTGTGTCCAGCATATTGATGCAATTACACAAAAGCCTGACAGCGGCTATATTTTATTAGGAGTTTGAGGAGTCTTTTGTATGTCACCAAAGACACCCGCAAGTTTTTAAAGGTGTACAGTGGAGAGCATTTTAACTGGCTGCATCACCATCTGTTATAGAGGGGCCACTGCACAGGTTTGGGAAAAGCTGCAGAAAGTTGTAAACTCAGCCAGCTCCGTCATGGGCACTAACCTCCCCAGTATCAAGGACACCTTCATAAGGTGATGCCTCAAGAAAGCGCCATCAGCCATTAAGGACCCCATCACCCAGGACATGCCCTCTTCTCATTGCTACTATTGTGGAGAAGACACACACTCAAAGTTTCAGGGACAGCTTCTTCCCCTCTACCATCCAATTTCTGAATGGACAATGAACCCATGAACACTACGTCACTATTTTTGCTCTCCTTTTACACTACCTACTTAATTTTTATATAGATTATTGTAACTTATGGATTTTAAACATTATTACTGCTGCCGCAAAACAACAAATTTCATGACGCATGCCGGTGATATTAAGCATGATTCTGATTCTGATTTGGAAACAAACTATATCTTGGTCATTGTGCATCCTAAATACTGTCAGTATCTGTATCAAATGTAAAGGGGAGATATGTTCAAGGCATGAAGGAATTGCAGAAAAAAAGCCGTGAGGCTGGTCCCCTTAGCCAAATCTAAGCATAGGTGAAGTTGTAGTTGTGGTAGGACTAAGAACAATAAGAACCAGCTAGATGACGTCAATGAGGAAAGGGGCAGGGTCAGTTCAATATGATTTTTATATTTTTCTCCCTGCCACTGTGATTGAAGCTTCATCCTTTGTTTTTTTTACCAAACAGAACAAAAGTTAACAGAAAAAATTATTAAAGCATACTGTCTATTCTTTTCATAATCCAACAGATTTTGTATAACCATATAACAATTACAGCACAGAAACAAGCCATCTCGGCCCTCCTTGTCCGTGCCGAAGGCTTACTCTCACCTAGTCCCACCGACCTGCACTCAGCCCATAACCTTCCATTCCTTTCCTGTTCATATACCTATCCATTTTTTTTTAAATGACAATATCAAACCTGCCTCTACCACTTCGACTGGAAGCTCGTTCCACATAGCTACCACTCTCTGAGTAAAGAAGTTCCCCCTCATGTTACCCCTAAACTTTTGCCCCTTAACTCTCAACTCACGTCCTCTTGTTTGAATCTCCCCTACTCTCAATGGAAAAAGCCTATCCATGTCAACTCTATCTATCCCCCTCATAATTTTAAATACCTTTATCAAGTTCCCCCTCAACCTTCTATGCTCCAAAGAATGAAGACCTAACTTGTTCAACCTTTCTCTGTAACTTAGGTGCTGAAACCCAGGTAACGTTCTAGTAAATCTCCTCTGTACTCTCTCTATTTTGTTGACATCTTTCCTATAATTCGGTGACCAGAACTGTACACAATACTCCAAATTTGGCCTCATCAAAGCCTTGTACAATTTTAACATTACATCCCAACTCCTATACTCAATGCGCTGATTTATATAGGCCAGCATACCAAAAGCTTTCTTCATCACCCTATCCACATGAGGTTATTTTTCCTGAATGGTGCTTGATTACAATTGTTCCATGTAATGTGAGAGAATTTAAATGTAAGTGATGAAAACACAAGGACACTGGATTGAACAGAGAGTTTCCTAAGAGAGGACCCGTAACCTGCTTGCCAGCAGTGTACTGCAGGTACTGTCACCTTGAAAAGCATCTGTTTTTAGAGTAACTGAGTGCCAAGCCTCGTTAGACATGGGTTTTGAAAACAGTTTTATTTGTATGATAGGCAATTATTGGATAAATCCCTTGCATTGTTTGTTGCTGCATTATCCAGACCTGCTTTCTATGTAGAATTTGTTGAACTGGGGGGCCCTAATGATTGGCCTCTGCTACGTTTAGTTGCGTGGGTAGAAAGTTGCTGAAGGTGGCATTTAACTTGTTCTTGAAAATTACACAACAATGGCCTGGTGGTATTTATTGTCTATGATTGTTACCCTAAGGGGATTAAGAGTCAACTAATCCTGAGTGCAATCCAATGCCTTTGCCGGCGAGTGAGAGAGAGAGAGAGTGAGAGAGTGAGAGAGTGAGAGAGTGAGAGAGTGAGAGAGAGAGAGAGAGAGAGAGAGAGAGAGAGAGAGAGAGAGAGAGAGAGAGAGAGAGAGAGAGAGAGAGAGAGAGAGAGAGAGAGAGAGAGAGAGAGAGAGAGAGAGAGAGAGAGAGAGAGAGAGAGAGAGAGAGAGAGAGAGAGAGAGAGAGAGAGAGAGAGAGAGAGAGAGAGAGAGAGAGAGAGAGAGAGAGAGAGAGAGAGAGAGAGAGAGAGATTACATGTAAATCACAACATGGAAATAGGTTGTTGTTTACACTTTGCAGCAGCAGCAGCTCTAGTTCCATGTGCTGCCTGTCTTAATGCCTGAAAACTTGTTTCACCCAGCACTGAGCAGTTATTTTACACACTGATTCTGGTGGTACATGCTCCAAGTACCCAGTAGAGATGTTCTACCCCTCCTATTCCTCCAGCATTTATTACTTTAATTGTTCTCTTACCCTGGAGCTCGAAAGATATTCCTTACCATTTGCTTTGCCCCATTTTACCATAACCTTGAACACATCTATCAGACTTCTTTTTAATGCGCAAGGTGTTAATGAGATGCATCCTACACTGGTATGCCAAGGGAAGTATTCATGTATACTTTTATAGGTGACTCTCACATTCAGGAGATAGTCGACCTAAATCATAATCTATAGTGTTAAAAACATTGGAATGAAATATAATAATTTTGTTCTCCAGTCCTGCTGGAGGGTGTCGGCTCGAAACGTAAACTGTGCTCTTTTCCACAGATGCTGCCTAGACTGCTGAGTTCCTTCAGCACTTTGTGTGCATTGCTTGGATTTCCAGCACCCGCAGATTTTCTCTTGTTTATATCTGGTTTCTGCTCATCTGGAGTTAAATATTCATGAGCACGTGTCTATTCGCAGATGCCCTTCAAAACCAACTTTTCATTGTATTTCAATTTAATTCAAGTTTAATTGTCATTCAACCATATGTGAATACTCGTGAATACAGCCAAAGGAGACAGTGTTACTATGCTATAACTATTTGCCACTTATATTTATGATCTGGATGGATTACACCCGGGCCATAACAGCAAAATAATACAGATGGTGTTATCTGGTGAAATCCCTCTCACTTATTGTGTGCAATGTTGTAGGGAGAGTGCTTTGACACACAATCATATCCTCTTGTCCAACTGTATCAACTGTTCTTTCCCTTTGCCTCAGGTCCACCACAAATTTCGGAGCGGGTGATCAACCGCCAGACGGTGAGGTTAGGTCGAACGATCAAGCTGCCATGTCCGGTGGAGGGAGACCCACCCCCACTTACCATGTGGACAAAAGACGGGCGCACCATTCACAGTGGCTGGACGCGGTTCCGAGTCCTCCGACAAGGTCTGAAAATCAAGGAAGTGGAAGCTGAAGATGCTGGGACGTACATCTGCAAGGCTACTAATGGTTTTGGCAGCATCAACCTCAACTACACACTCATTGTGATCAGTAAGTACTAAGCAAAACAGGAAGCTTCACCTAGTTCAGTTGTCCGCCATTAAGGCGAACCGTGGCATTCATTTTTCATCTGCGTGTTCCAGCTCGCCTCGTTAACCTCAGCTGCATTATTCTGTACTTTGTAGTCGATTACTTCACAGATGCTGGCCAAAGTCAGCTTGAGGTCCATTTATCACGGGAAATCAGGGGAGCTATCAACCTCAGAGTAAGGTTTTGCCTTATGGTTTAAAATGGGCATCCATCGCTAAGAGCTCAGGAAATGTAGAATGAGCTTGAGCAATAACAATTCTGCTCTGCATCAATTAGTTACTGCTCCTTTAAGGATTAGAAGGAGGGTAAGGCTGCAAATTGTTCAGAACATAAAAAAGCCTTGACCTCACTTTACAAATTTTAAATTTTCTATGCACTCCATTTTTTTTGTATTATAGCCGCTGCTTTGAAAAGTACATTAGTAATCTTGATTTGTCGAGTGTGCAGTGGACATTCTCTCCTTTTTAGGTCACACCCACTTCCACAGCCAAATTACATCCAACAAGAATTTAACTAATCATATCCCTCAGGCTACCAGGAGAGAAGACCAGTAAGCTGTCCATGATTGGTGGAATCATCCCACCTGTTACTTCGCTGGTTTTAGTCTGTTTGTCCAGTAGTGCTCTTTGGGGTAATCTGGGGCAACAAATTTACCTGCTGGAGGAATGTGATTCCTGATGGAGGGTCTCGGCCCGGAGCGTCAACTGTTCATTTTCCTCTATAGATGCTGCTTGACCTGCTGAGTTTCTGCAGGATTTTATTTTTGTGTGTTGCTGGAGGAATTCATTGGGCTAAGCAGCATCTGGTGGGGGTGTGTATGGGGAATGGAATTGTCAATGTTTCAGGTTGAAAGCGTGCATCGGGACTAAGATTGGAGAGGTGAGATTGGTTGTACAAAGAGGAAGGGGGGTAGAGGGTGCCACAGGATCCTGAGGTGATTGGTGGACTGACGAGGGGTGAAAGGTGATGGGCAAGTACTGCTATTTGCTGGCGGGTGGAGTTGGGAGACAGTGGAAGGTGGATGATAGGGATAAACGGGAGCCTACTATCTAGTTAATTTAGCAAATATCTTTATGGTGCTTTAGGATTGTAGTTGGAACAAGATTTTTAGAGCACTTGTAAAATAACAGAATCAATCAACAGTGCTTGTGCTGTAATGCTCCTGGACTTGATCTAAAACATACTGAAGACTCACATAAAAATACTTGCTTAATCAATTCATTGGATCTTGGCATCACTAGAAAGGCTGATGTTTAATGTCTATTCCAAGTGGAACTTAAAGTGAGTGGTTATCTGAGCTATTTCAGCAGACAATTAAGAATAATTTCAGTCATGGTGGAATGGTGGAGAAGACTTCATGGGCCGAATTGCCTAATTCTACTACTATGTCTTATGGTTTAAACTATGTTTTTGTGAGTCTGGGGTTATAAATTGGACAGACTAAGTGAGGATGGCATAATGGGTTGGGTGAAACAGGTGGACATTCATGGGATGCCCATAATGAATAATAGCTAATTTTAAATTTCAAATTTATTTGTATTTAATTAGCTAAATATTAATTCCTGTTTGCCATGAGGGAGATGTGAATGTATATATTTGGTTTCATTGGTTGAAACCTCTAGATTACCATTCCATCACAATGGTAGTATATTTCCATGGGGGGGATGGTTGGGGGGTTTGTCCATAAGACAATAAGGCAGAGAAATTAGGCCCTTCAGCCCATCAAGTCTGTCAATTCCTATCTCCTCCTCTTCTGCATCTTGGCCTCCTAAATTAAAGGCTTCAGCAATGTTCGTATTAAGCTGGAGATTCAGTTAAGGTGAGAGGGGTAAGATTTAATAGGAACTTGAGGGGCTACTTTTTCTACACAAAGAATGGTCTCTATGTGGAATGACTTGTCAGTGGAAGTTGTTGAGGCAGATTCAGTGACAACTTATTGACAGTTGGACAGATACATGGATAGGAAAAGATTAGAACTTAGGGACCAAAGGCTGGCAGATTGGAGTAACACGTATGGCCACGTTGGTAGGCGTGATTGATATGGACAGAAGAGCCTGTTTCCATGCCGTATGACTCCAGAATTCCCACATATGGCAAAGTGGAGCTGGAGTACACCTCATCTTATTCCTGTTTCTTGGTCTTTGGCCACTGGATAGGTCAGTAAATGGTGATGTTCATGAATACGTCGAGCAGGGATCGGCATAGAACAGCTCCCAATAGCAGGTCAGATGCTGAGCTCTGAAATTCAGCTCAGGGGCTTCCGAAAACTGCTTGTTACTGGGCAAGTTTTACTGCGACATAGATAATTTCTTTCTCAAATCTTCACGTTCTCCCTGTGATGTGGGGAAGGAAAGACTGGAATTAAAGGAACGTTTTGGTAGATATTTAAGTTTTAACAACTAAGAATCGTATTTACTTTCATGGAAAAATGCAGAAGGCATCTTTGCAGTTGCAGTTACAAATAGGAGCTGTGGTGACATTGTTATTTGTGTTGCAAGAAATGACTCAGTGCTGCACTAACACAGAGTTGTTATGTTACTGGCTTTAAGCCCTAAACCAAAGTACGAATATAAAAGTGAAATAGGATGATTTTGGATGTTGCCCTGGAAAAATGACCAGCATTAGTCCCTTAATCTTTGCATTCTAGAGAGCTAGCTACATCACAATCAGAAATAAATGTTCTATAGTTCTGCTACACTTGTGAATTAGAAACAGGTTTATTATCAATGACATATGCCACAAGTTCTGTTTTGTGGCAGCAGTTCAGTGCAATACATACAATAAGAAATCTATAGTAAGTAAATAAATAGTGCCAAAACAGAGGAAACTAGTGAAGAAGTGTTTATGGGTTCATGGTCCGTTCAGAAATCTGATGGTGGGGAGAAGAAGCTATTCCAAAAATGTTAAGTGTGCACCCTCATGGTCCTGTCCCTCCTCCCTGGTGGTAGTAATGAGAAGAGGGTAGGTCCTGGAAGGTTGAGGGCCCTTAAGGATGGATGCTGCCTCCTTGAGGCTGTACTTTTTGAAGAATGTTGCTGTCTGTAAGGAGTTTGCATGTTCTCCCCCTGACCGAGTGGGTTTCCCCCACTGCTCTGGTTTCCCCCCAAATTGCAAAGACATATGGATGAATGGGTTAGTCGGTCATACGGGTGCTATTGGGCAGTGCAGGCTTGTTGGGCCAGAAGGTCCTGTTACTGTGCTATACCTCTAAAAAATTGTCCTTGATAGTGGGTAGGCTGGTGTCAATGTTGGAGTATTTACGACATCCTCCAGCTTTTCTCAATCCTGTGCATTTTCGTCTCCAAACTGACAGTGATAGCAACCAGTCACAATGCTGTCCATGGTACATCTGTAGAAATATGCTTGTACCAAATCTCCTCAAGCTCCGAATGAAGTACAAGTGCTGTGAGTTGGACTTATTGCCAAGCAGTGTGATATTCAGGATGAATGAGCAACAGTCTTATTGAAAAAAGGGCTTCAGTTCAATACTATACTTGCACAGGAGGCACAGTGAAATAATTTGTAATGGATAAATCTTTGTGGACTGCAAGAATTTAAAATCATGTTTCAGTAAGTGAAAGCTTTTCGAGAATATTTAGTCAAATATGATTTCTATGTGTTTGTAGTTTGGTTTGGATTACTTAAAATAGCTAGATCAATCTCAAATTCAGCCCACACGATTTATTGTTTCACCTCTCCAATTAATTATATTTGCAGGCAGTAGTCAATTCCCATCACTATCACCACCATTTTAATAAGGATTCATGAACCATGAATTGTAATAAATTTCTGCTGAGACTAACAACCCCTAATCTAAGTGACTGTAATATACTCTGTTTAAACTATACCTTGAGGCTATGGTACCTGTGTAACCTTTTGAATTCTCAGTATTTGTTCCTGCTAAGTGGCTTGTTAACTTGTCTAATCTTCTGCTACTGAGCAAACCGGGCTGCCCTGGGATAGGTGGTATTTTCTGTCTAGTTGACTTAATTTTATTTACTGCTTGGTAATTGAGGGCAAGTCCTTTCAGGTCAGAGTTGTTCTTGGAGAATATTTATAATTTTAAAATCTAGTTTATTCCCCAGAGCCTAAGAAGCCACATAAGGCAAGGCCCCTGACCTTTACAACACGGTGGTCTTACATTTCCAACAAACACCACTTACTTCTTTATCTTTAGAACCATATAAGATAGGCTAGTTGGAAAAGTGAGTTAGCACTTTTTCTTCAGTTACCGGACTAGTGTCTCACAGAAAATGGAACAAGTTGCAAATGTATATTGGACTAAAATGTTTTCTGCAGGTCTGCTTTGATATCTATTAATTCACTTCATATTGTAATATATGTGATATGATATGTGAATTAGCCCTCATTGTCAATGTTGAGAAAATTCACCACATTGGCATTTCAGATTTAATTCTGGATTTGTCAAAATGAATTAATTTTTTTCATTTGTTGGAGGCATTGTTTGGAGATACAACTATTTTGTGAAATAAGCAAGTAAGTTGTTGGTAGCACTCTTTTTATAACTTATTAAAAAATGCATGCTATCTTTTAAAATTGTTATTTCTGCCCAGTTTTGTCCTCTTTTTAAAAAGACCTTTGACCCATGGGTTAATAAGTGGTTGGTCTACAGGAGTGGGGTTAAGACAAAGCAACTAAGGGACTACAGTGTCTATTGTCGTCTAGGCCTTGTAAGCACACTCATGTCAACACATGTTTTTAAGAAAACTAAAATTGGGGAGCGTGATTCCAATGCAATATCAGAATATTGCCTAATCTTGATATTGCTTTCTATATCATTGTGTTGTATATCTTTTATATGCGATGGTCCCTAAGGCATTTCCCGCTCTGTTGTGGCATGGATAACTGGAGTAATGATACCTTATTTCCACCTCATAGAATGTTACAACACAGAACAAGCCAGAATAGGGAAAATGAGAATATAGCCCATCACGAATGTGGTAGAAAATTGTTTCCGAATTATTATACATCTTGCATGGGGGAATATCATGGCTACCATACATGGTGTGCTACAACAGTTACAAACGTAGGATCCTAAGTATAGGATTAATAGAACATTCAAAATTGTGAATGGCACCTAGTTTGCATGTTTCAAAAAGTTCTTTCTGTTCCTAATCAAATTAGCCATAATGTTTTTGAAAGCTGGAGTAGGCTGCATTTGTGTTGTGGCGTGGAGACACATTGGCTGAGACTGTCCGGGGAGGACATTAAACACTTGTGCTTCTTTCTGAGAGACATCCACTCCCTGCCTTTGGCTGTCACTGTTGTTGTCTTTTATTTATTTTCTGCGTCTGTAACAGTAACGAGTGATTGTTACTCCATTTGCCGTGATGTGACACTGAGCTCCATTGCTTTGTTTGGCTATTCCAGGGCAACATATAACTCAGTTTACCAACTTGTGTGGCAATCTAGGGGTGAGGGAGTAATTGCTTATACACGTGTGTGAAATTGGAAGCCAGCAAAGTTGGATGGCTGAAAGCTGCCTTTGAAGTATCCATTAGACAACACCTGGAACCATAAATGGACTTCAAAAAAATCGAACTTAACATTGGAAATTTAACCACCATACACTAGAGGAAGAAAGAAAGGGGATCTGGGAAAAATTATTTATAAAGAGCAAGTTTACTATCTGGAACAACATTGTTTACAAGTAATACAATGGAACCAATCAGGGGTTTTGAAAGGGTGTCAGATAGGAAACCCTGGGTCTGCTTCACTTTCCCTTTCTTCTGCAGTCCACTTCCCTCTCCTTTCAGATTCCTTCATCTCCAGACCTTTACCTTTACCACCCACTTGCTTTCAACTTTTAGCTAGCCTCCTTCCCCTTCCCCCACCTTTTCATTCTGGCATCTTCCCCCTTCCTTTCTGGTCTTGAAGAAGGCTCTCTTTCTGCAACATCAACTGTTCATTAGTTTCCATAGATGCTGTCTGACCTGCTGAGTTCCTCAAGCATTTTGTGTGTCACACCGAATTTCCGTCATCTGCAGAACTTCGTCTGTTCATGACTTGAGAAAGATGCAGAGTTGGGTAGTTGGGGTGGGGGTGGTTGGTGAGATTCTGCAAAGATCCTGCCTGCAAACACGGACAGAATGGCTTCCTGTGCAGTCATGATTCTGTAATTATGACTGGTTACTCTCTCCCAACTTACCTTGCCTGCAGAAATGCGTTGAGACTTTTTGAACTGAAGGACAAGCACTACAGCATCAATACTATCATTTTTTGTACTTAATTTAGTAATACCCTTACTTTCTCAACTTCATTGCCAACACCAATAGCTTCTTTTGCATGTTAATTGTTTGTCGATCTTTGTTTATGTATAGTTTCTTCATAAATTATTTTATACTTTTTTATTTGCCTGCAAGAAAATGAATCTCAAGGTGGTATATGGTGACATATAGGTACTTCGATCGTAAATTTACTTTGACTTTTGCTGGTGTTTGCCCAGGATGACAATGCAACATTCCCACGTTTTTTGTAAGGAATGTGAGTGGTGATGCGGATGCAAAGTTGCCGTAAGTTAATCAATCAAGCTAAGGGACTGAGCAATAACTGTGCAGAAGGATGAAGTTAAGTACATCAGTATGGAATACTTTAAGAGATGGGAGAATGGGAAATTTTGATATTCCAAGGTAGCTGAGTTCCATTGTATCCTAGTCACTGAATCTCAAGTTGTGGGTACAACAGGCAATTAGGAAGGCAAATGTTTATTGGCCTTTATTGCAAAAGGATTTGTTTCTTAATACAAATACCTAGAAACTTATTGAGATCATGCATAAGTATTGTGTACAGACATGTTTTCTTTACTTGAAGAACAAATTACTTGACAGAGGAGGAATGCAACAAAGATTCATCAGACTGGAACCAAGGGTGGTGGGTGCTTCATATAAGGAGAGATCGAGCAGTCTCTGGGCCTCAGTTTTGTAGAGTTTAGATAACTAAGAGGTGACCTCATTAAAATATCAAAAATTCTGAGAAGGCTTGGAAAGGGAGGTATGACAAGAATGTTTGTCCTGGCAAAGGAATCTAGAAGTGAGGGCTACAGATAAAGGAAGGGCTATGTAATTCTCCCCTTGGGGATGGTGAACCTTTGGAATTATCTACCCCTGGATGCCATTAAGTTAATTCAGAAAAATGATTGATTGATTTTTTTCTGGATATTAAAAGAATTTCCGAGGCTCTGTTCTGTGCCCAGAACACAAGTGCAATTATGACAAAAGCATGGCAGCACCTTTACTTCCTTGGGATTCTGTGATGATTTGGCATGGTATTTAAAACTTTAACAAACTTCTATAGTTGTATGGTGGAGAGTATACTAACTGGCTGCTTTACAGCCTGGCATGGAAACACCAATGCCTTTAAATGGAAAGTCCTACAGAAAGTGGTGGTTATGGCCCAGTCCATCTCGGGTAAAACCCTCCCCACCATTGAACATTGTCGCAGGAAAGCGGTATCCATCCCACCACCACCACCACCAACCCATGCTGTCTTCTCACTGCTGCCATCAGGAAGAAGATTTAGTAGCCTCAGAATTTACACTGTCAGGTTCAAGCATAGTTATTACCACTCAACCATCAGGCTCCTGAACTGGAGGGAATAACTTCACTCAACTTTACTTTCCTCAACACTGAACTGTTCCCACAACCTATGGACTCACTTTCAAGGGCTCTTCATCTCATTTGCTCAATGTTCCTTGCTTACCTATTATTATTTATCTTTTCTTTTTGTATTTGCAGAGTTTGTTGTCTTTGCACACTGGACGTCTGCCTTGTTGATGTGGTCTTCCATTAATTCTATTATGGTTATTGGATTTATTGAGTATGCCTCAGGAAAATGAGTCTCAGGGTTCTATATGATGACATATATGGACTTTGATAATAAAATTACTTTGAAATTAGAATTGGGGAAAATAACAGGAAAATAGTTTTTGAGGTAGAAATTCATGATCTTGTTTGCTAATGGAGCAGGTTTGAGGGGCCAAAGAATCTACTGCTCCAATTTGTTATGCTCTCATGCTATCTTCCACTGGTTCAGGGGCATTTGAAGATAGTCTATCACTTTGGGTCTGGAGTCACGTACGGACCAGAATGACTACAGTGAGGAAATTTCCTCCCCAAAGGACAATGAGATTTGTATAATGACGCACAGTGTTAATTGGGCAATTTACAAATTTTAATTTCACATTATTTAATTAGTTAAATTTAGACCCAAGAATTAATTGCGAGTTTGGATTTACACCTCCAGTGTGTTAGTCAGGACTCTGGATTAGCCAGTTAGAGTCTTAAGCATTTTTATGAACCAGAAGTGTTTTCATTCCATTACTGTGGGGATCATTTAGCATTGATAATATGAAATTATACGCACAAATTGCCACATTTCTCAATATATCCCTTCAAGTTACAGTTTAATTTAGAAGGCCTATTCCCAGTAAGAAGAGAGAGCTTTGTCAGCTGGCTGCTGTAAGTTTATACATTGTGCATGGGAACCGTGGCTCGATCCAAGGATCACCACTAAGACAAAGCACAAGCATATCCGTGCCCAGATCAGAGCACAAAGTGAACCTGGACAAACAGTCTGGCAACACTGGAGAAGAAGTGCAGTAGGTTTGCAGATGACACAACAATCGGTGGAGTTGTAGGTCATTAAATAAAAGATAGCTTATAGAAAGACATTTATATCAGCTAGAAAATTGGGCAGTATTGCAGCAGATAGAATTTCATCCACACAAGTGTAAGGTAATGTACTTGCTGAGGTGAAATTCTGTTTGGAAATATAGAGTAAATGTCAGGGACTTTCGAAGCATTGGATGTACAGAGAGATCTTGGGGTACAAGTCTAGTGGCAACCCAGGTGGACTGGGTGATAAAAAAAGGGGTTTTGTAGACTTGTCATTGTAGGCCAAGGGTTTACGTATAACAGTTGGGACGTCATATTTCAGTTGTACAAAATATTGGCTAGACATCACTTAGTGTATGGTGTATAGTTCCGGCTGCCACTCGTTTGGAAGGACGTAGGGGCAACAGAGAATGCAGAATAGATTCAGCAGGGTGTTGCTTGGCATGGAGGATTGTAGGTAAAGGAGAATGAATAGGCTGAGTTTACTCTCACTGTAATGAAGCTGACCCTGTGGAGGTTTATATTAATAATAAACAACAATAATAATCATCATAATAGATAGGATAGATAGGACCTTTTCCAACAACCTAAAACCATATAGCACAGATTAATGATGCATTTAATGATCTGTGGGGTAGGTTTTTCCCAAGGGGCAGGGTGGGGGAGTATTTGGAATGAGCTGCCAGAGGACGTCGTACAATTAGAACATTCAAAAGGAATTTGAGCAGGTACTTTGAAAGGAAAAGAGCAGAGGGATACGGGAGAGCAGAATAGAAAGTAGTGAGGCATCTTGGTTGGCGTGGACAAAGTGGGCTGTAAGGGACTGTTACTGTGCTGTACATTTCTTTGATCCTGTGAACTGGAAGCCAGAGGTTATCAATGCTTATTAACTCTACATTGTTATCGGTAGTCGAGGAGAAAGCCTGGAAGCAGAAAATAGAAACTCGAGTAAAGAACAATGTATTATAAAGATGAATATTTGCTATGGATTGAGAATGCTTTTTTATTTGCAATCTTACCAGGGTTCTTAGAGCAACTGGATGGTTAACTATTTCATCAAAGAATCACATAATTTTAGCAGTGGCTTGGCTTATTGATGGCCACATTTGCAGCACCATATAAATCCTGTCTTTCTCTCTCTATCTGGAACCATGAAGTGGTGTGAAGAATTTTTTTTGCAATGTTAAAAGCCACACAAATAAATCTCATAGTTACATTGAGTGCCAGATCAGAGAGTGTGAAAATTCCATGACTATAACAGATTTTGGTCTTCATTCCAAGCAGACATGCACAGCAGCCAAGTGAAAAACATTTTACTGGCAGTTTAAAGACCATGGATATAAACACACTCATCCTGGAGGGAGTGACAAAGTGGAATTGTTCATATTAGTTCTGCTTCTTTACCGCCTGAGAGATCCATAGTACTCCCGGGAAAACAAATGGAAAGGGCTTTTATATGGAAATAGGAATTAGTGGAGACTATTCGATCCACCGTGCTTATGGTCATTCAGTGAGATCATGTCTAATTTGTGACTGTTCCATAGATCTGACGTTGTCCCATATTTCATGATACATTTTTCAAAATCCTATCAATCTATGATACATGATTAAAATAGGACCTAGCATCAGTTTGCTGAATAATTTTATATAAATTTTACTCTTAGTATTCTTCCTTAATTTTACTCCTGAAGGATTGATTTCTACTCCAAATCCCAAATTTTCCTGGCAGCACAATTTCTTTTTCTCTATTCACATCATTATTGTCCCTTGAACTCTGCAAAACTTTTGATCTCCGCATAACTTTCAAAACTGTAAGGTTCTAGTTTATACATTTTCCTTGCAGTTTAGGTGTCATCTTGGTGAATCCATACTCACCCGCTCCAAGGACTAAATATCCTTCCTTAATTGTGTTGCTTAGAACTGTTCATTGTTTTCCGGGAGTGGTCAAAGCAGAATTGTTTTTTTTCCCATTTTGCACAACCTCTAAAGATTTTAAGGATTAGCTTTATTTGTCACATACGTATTGAAAAATACATAAAAATGCATTGTTTGTGTCAAATCAAATCAGTGAGGATTGTGCTGGGCAGCCTGCAAGTGTTGCTGTGCTTTTGGCAGCAACATAACAAACATAATACTTCATTGTGCTCAAATCCTTTAACTAAAAAAATCTTCATTTCATTAGCTTTTCTTTAGCTATTGTCTGTCTCTGTACCATGATATTTTAACTATTAATCTAAATTATGTTTTCCAATGTACACTTCTTTCGGATTTCCAGAATTTAGAAAATAATCTGAATTGCAGTCAATAACAGAGTTACTTTCTTTGCAAATTGTACTGCAACTAAACGAGAAATGCTCAGGATAGATGAACAGCCAAAAGTTCCTGCTGTTCCACTCTTAGTGGCATAGAAATAGTTTGACATTCACAGCCTCAGCCTTGTAATTCCTGTAATCTTCATAGTAGATTCAAATTAAATCTGTCCCAAATGTAAGTCTTGTCATTTCTAGTGAAAGCACTTATTTAACTGAATGGCAATTTGATTAGGCACTGCCCATTGACCTATTGGCCCATTGATACCATTATTTTACTGTTTCAAGGGCAGCATCTCACTCTTAAGGTTATAAATTGGGCAGCAGATGTTTCTTAACAGTTAGTTTTATTTTTAAATAATTTCCTTCTGCTTCATTGTCTCTCACTTCTCCCTTCCTCCTCTCTGTCCTCACCTTCCACTCTCCCCTTCCTCCTTTTCTCTCCCCTATTCCTTCTCTCTCCCCCTTCCTCCATCTTTCTCTCTTTCCTCCTTCCTTTGGGCGTCCCCCTTTCTTCCTTCTCTCTCTCTCTCTTTCTCTCCTCCCTCTTTTCCTGTCCTTCCTTTAATCTTCTGCCTCCCTACTTCCTTCTCTCTCCCTCTCTCTCTTCTCTCTCTTTTTGCCATCTTAATTGAAAGTCTATCATTTATTATTTTTATTGTCTTCCTACACCAAATTTGACATTAAACTCACCCGTACCATTTTGAAGTTCCTTTTCAATCCAAGGTGGTTAATTTTGAAAACTTCAGCTTGATGGTTAATGAGACACTATGTTGTTTCCTCAGGTCTCAAATTTCCTATAAACCAGGAAATCCACCTTCTTAAATTTCTGTTCCAGCAAGTTAACAACAAAAAATATGTGAAAATGTAAATGCATAGCTATGATGCAGTTAGATATCTAACCACAGCAAAATCTGGACCGTTAACTTTCTGACTCCAAGCTGTGAGCATTAGTGGCTAGGCAAAGACTTTATTACTCATTCCCACTGGCTTTGTGTTGAGTAGTTTGCTGAGCGCTTTAAAAAGGAATTTTAAGAGTCAAATGAATTGCTGTGGGTTTGGAGTTACATATAGACAAGTTTCATTAAGAAGAGCAGACTTCCTTCCCTGATAGACATTAATCAGACAAATATGCCAAACCAATATTTCACAGTCATGGTTCATGATCAGATAGTATTGCACAATTGCATTTACTTTTTAATGTAAATTCCTTTGCCAGACAATGACTCAAACTCACTTCATGTTGATAGTCCAACACTCTGTACACTCTTTGGTCAATACACATAGAATAAGAGTCAGGTTTATTATCATTGATAAAAATATGTAGTAAAACTTGTCATTTTGTGGCTGCAATACAATGCAAAACATAAAAAAATACTATAAGCTGCAAAAAGAAATAATGTAAGTAAGTAATGCAAAAACCTGTTGCAGTCTTGGGCTCTGCACCTACTAGCGGAGACATGGATGCACGTAGTAAGTTATCCTTTTTCAGGTAAATTCACGGTGAGGTGCTAAAGATCAGAGATGCCAATTCCAGCAATGACTGCAGCCAAAAGAACTTTTACCAGGTCTAAAGTGCTGAATCTAATGGAAGCAGGGAGAGAGAGAATAGATTACGTGTTAGCAGAACTCTTAAAGCAACATAACATTCATGAAAAGAATGATTCATGAAACAAAGGTAGCTGGAAGTGCTTGGTGCAGAATTTACTGGTGATGGTTAGATCTTTTTATGTAAGGAACAGCTTTGATGACATAGCTGTATATTCACTCTTCTGACGTATCTATGTTTTACAAGTTTTGTAGAAATAGACAATAAGACCCTAAGAGATTGGAGCAGAATTAGACCATTAGGCCCATCAAGTCTACTCTGCTATTACATTATGGTGAACTTATTATCCCTCTCAACCCTGTTCTCTATCCTACTCCCAGAATCTTTGACATCCTTACAATCATGAGACTATCAACCTCCACTTTACATATACCCCATGACTTGGCTTCCACAGCCGTCTGTGGCAATGAATTCCACAGATTCACCACCCTCTACTAAAGAAATTCCTCCTCATCTCTGTTGTAAAGGGACGTCCTTCTAGTCTGAGGCTGTGCCCTCTGGTCTTGGTGTCCCTCACTGTAAGAAGCATCCTCTTCATGTCCACTCTATGTAGGCATATCAATATTTGATAGGTTTCAATGAGACGCCCCCCCCCCCCCCCATTATTTATATTACAGTTTCAACTTAAGGGAGTTAGACTGCAAATGATGGCACAGAGTTGAGCTTAGAATAGAATTGCAGAATAATGGTTAATTTAGTGGGCCATTTTCTGTTCATGGCTTAGATTTTGGCCTTGAAAGTGTTTAATTATAGTTTTGCCTGCAATTGATGGTCAATAGAGGAGAAAAACAGAGCTTAGTGGGATACGGGCTGAACACAGGAAATTGGGACCAGCTGGGTAGGCACTGTGGTCAGTACAGACATGTTGGGCTGAAGGGTTTGTATTCATGTTGTATTGCTCAATGACTATATCTCTTCACCTCTAGTAGATGTAATCAATAAGTGGATTTCAATTCTCATTACAGGACAAAACTCGTATTATTAGTTCCTAGCTACATTTAAGACTGGGATTGTTAGTTTCAGAAATTGCAGTTTAGACTGTGGATGTTGGATTGCGGCTGTGTTTTTTTTTTGTGTTTGCTTTATTGATTCCTGTAGTTATGTATTAGCCCTGGGAAAGTTAGAATCTATGTAGTCTGTGGGATTTTTGGTCTCTGCAGTTACAGTTTAGTCTGGGATTATACTGTAGCTCAGTGCAGTTATGGTTTTTCTTACCTGGGTACCTTAGCATCCTATTAGATTGACTACACACACACACACACACACACACACACACACACACACACACATCAAATGTCTGTGACATTAACTTATTAGGTCTCACTTCATCAGAGGTACTCCCTTTGTTCAGCCCATCCATCCCCTTCCTTCTCTGCTGCTGTAAGCCTATTTCTTTTCCCCTTTTCCCAGTTCTGACAAATGTTCTCAGACCTGAAAGGTTAACCGTTCCTCAGATAAGGTGATGCTGTGAAAACAGCTTTTGAGGCATGAAATGTGTCAAACTTCCTGAATTAGGGGATTGCTGAAATGCTTGCCCTTTGGGAGGAAGGTTTAAATAGTTAGTTTTCTAATAAGGATGTAATATGCTTTTTATCATCCAGGTGGTCTATACTGTTTCACGTTTGTGTGTCAAACATGGCTATAAGGACTTTAGATACAACACTGAGGTATGTCATCTGCAGAAATTCTCTGATGACTCAGAAATAGTTGGGTGCATAAAGGGAGGACGGGAGGCTGAATACCGAGTCCTGGTGGAGGACTGTGACATCTTCAGCTCAGCATCACCATGACAAAGGAGATGGTGATGGATTTTAAGAAGACCAAGCCTGCACTGCTCCCAGTTACTATTGATGGTAAGGATGTGGATGTGGCAAGGACCTACAAGTACGTAGGGGTTAACCCGGACCTCAAGACTTGAGTGAAGCACCAATGCAGAGGCTGAGTATAAGAAAAGCTAGAGTCACCCCTATTTCCTGAGGAGACTGAGGTCCTTTGGAATATGCAGGCCTCTCTTTCACAAGTTCTACCAGCCTGTTGTCACCAGTACAATATTCTGTGTGGTGGTGTGCTGGGGCAATGGCATTAACGTGGGTGATGCCAACAGGCTCAATAAACTGATTAGAAAGGCTGGCTCTGTTATAGGAGTCAAACTGGACACACTGGAGGCTATGATAGAGCAAAGAACCATACGGAAAATCCTGGCAATTCTGGACAATGTCTCTCACCCTCTGCAAATGATTTCCGTCTCCATTTCCAGTCCTCCCTGTTGGGCCGCATTGAAGATCCCAGGTATCTGCATTCTGTTGATGGCTTCTCCTGCCAGGCTCACCTTCCAGATTATCATCTCATTCCTCTCCCCCACCCACCAACTTACCTCCCCCCTCATCTGGTTTCACCTATCACCTACCTGCCAGATTGGAGATACAGGAACCTAAACACTCAACATTTAGAAACATAGAAAACCTAGAGCACAATACAGGCCCTTCAGCCCACAATGCTGTGCCAGTCATGTACTTACTTTAGAAATTACTTCAGCTCCATGTACCTTCCCAGGAGCCGCTTTAAAGACCCTATTGTATCCGCCTCCACCACCATCACCGGCAGCCCATTCCATGCACTCACCACTCTCTGTGTAAAAAAACTTACCCCTCACACCTCCTCTGTACCTTCTTCCAAGCACCTTAAAACTGTGCCCTCTCGTGATAGCCATTTCAGCCCTGGGAAAAAGCCTCTGACTATCCACATGATCAATGCCTCTCATCATCTTGTACACCTCTGTCAGGTCACCTCTCATCCTCTGTCACTCCAAGGAGAAAAGGCCAAGTTCACTCAACTTAAGGCATGCTCCCCAATCCAGGCAACATCCTTGTAAATCTCCTCTGCACCCTTTCTACAGTTTCCACATCCTTCCTGTAGTGAGGTGACAAGAACTGAGCACAATACTCCAGGTGGGGTCTGACCAGGGTCAGGAACTGCATCTTCCCCTCTGCCTGAAATACACATTTCATGACGTATGCCTGTAGTAACAAATCTGATTCTGATTCTAATAAGACTGGGATTGCAGGCCAGTTTAGATGATCAAAACTAATTAACGGCAGTTGGATTTGTTGCTCTTCAACATGCTGCACTCTGATTAGGTTAAAACTTTGGCAAATGTGCTGGTTTACTCAAACTATTTAGTCTACATGCTTGTCATTCGGAACAGATATGCCCGGAGTGATGGATTTTTATCGGATTTTACAATTAGCTGTGTAATGACGCAAACAGACAGCTGTTTCTAGTGACAAGAACAGAAACAAAACGGCATGAAACTATTTCCATAAAACTCAGCCACATGTGATATGTAACAAAATAATATTACCAAGGCGTGATGTTTTGAAGGCAGTAATTTAATCTCACAGGGTTCAAATGATGTTCATAAAACACTTGCACTTTGCCCTTTTGGTTTATGAGGTGACCCGAACCCTTCTGCTAGATTAATGCCGTTTAATCACTGCCAGGTATCCATTAATTTCTACATATACTGGCAGATTTACTGATAATCATTTGTAGGTTTGCTTCTGATCGGCTTGCAGTAGCTGTCTAGCATCGAGAGCTGCTCAAGACGTGCCTGCTCTTTACTTAGTGGGTCCACATTTCGACATCTGACTCTCAAGAATTTAACCTGTGGTGGATTGTCTGTGCGGTATCCGGGAAGAAAAACAAACACAAGAACGAATTCAAGTGAAGGCACTTTCGTCTCGGCCTCCGACAGTGGTGAGAGGGTCGCTTGTTTCGGCGGCTCACAAGCTGACTGATGACTGTCCGTACCTCGAGTGCGCCGTGTCTCAACAGTAGCACAGTTCAGGGTTGCACCTGTTTATGATTTCCAGGAAAATGGGCGAGTTTTCTGACGATGTAAGTGTAGAAAGTGATTGCCCTTTCTCTCCCCATGCCCTGTGCCCATACCTGATAATGGAAACAGCGGCTGACAAGCGGATATATGGCTGGTGTCAATTTGAGGCATGCAGAGCATATGGATCTGTTTATTCCACAATCCTTTGCAGATGCTTGGGAGCAGAAGGCAGCTTGTACATCCGCGTGAATATCAAAGTGTGAGCCTGTCCATTTTCCTGATTGATTTAAGAGCCAGGCTGCGCAAAGCGTTAGGATTCCTGTCCCCCGTGATCAACCTCTACCCCCATACCCCCTCCTTGTTTTTGATCTGAGCGACAGAGGCAACCTGACTTACTGGATTTTAATAAAGTTCGTCTGTGACGTTGCTGGGGCTTCTGTGCATTGAGAGCTTGCAAACCTCTGGCTCACTTCAAGTAACACTTGTACCGCGATGAGCCGAGCGGCGAGTGGAAAACTCTCAGCACGTCGATGTGCGATGAAGCTGGCTGTGTCTCTGGCTGAAGAGGGCTGGCCTGCTAAACATTACTGTAACTGCAAGATCACTAAGCTGGCTGGTCTGTCCCTTATCCAGAAGAAATTTATGCAAAATAATTAGCATTCCAAAGGCAAATTCCAACCGGTCTTAAAATAGTAAATCCAAATGAAAGCTGACAAAGAGCTCCTATTATTTCCATGATTCACCCTACTCTTGTTGGTTAACGATTACAAAACGTGAAGCTTCGGAGTGACGGTGCTGTTGTCTGAGACTGTAGTTCATGCATTTCATGGAAGCCTCGGCAACCAGTGGCCACTTTATTAGGTACCCCGGTACACCTGTCCGTTAATGCAAATATCTGATCAGCCTGCCACCTAGCAACAACTCAGGACATAAAAGGAAACAGATGTGGTCAAGAGATTCAGTTGTCAATCAGACCACGCATCGGAACGGGGCAGAAATGTGATCTAAGTGACTTTGACCACAGAAAGATTGTTGGTGCCGGACGGGGTAGTTGAGAGTCTCAAACACTGCGGATCTCCTGAGATTTTTACACATAATAGTCTCTAGGGTTTACGGAGAATGGCGCCAAACAAAATCCAGTGAGCAGCAGCTCTGCGGAGGACAATGCCTCGTTATTACGAGACGGCTGAGGAGAACGGCCAGACCGGTTCAGGCCGACAGGAAGACAACGGTGACTCAAATAACCACAAGTTACAGCAGAGCATCTCTGAACGCCGGGGGGTTTCAATCCGGCGCACAATAAAGTGGCCGCTGAGGCTGCCGGTTCAACAGGTCGCTGCAGGATTGTGGCATTGTGGTGGTATCATTTCAATAGGACACAAAAACCAAAATGCCAGCACCAGAATGTAGAAGCAATGCTGAGGCTTTATCGGTCAGACCACACTTGTGAGCAGGTTTGGGCTCCACATCTAAGGAGGGATGTACTGGCAATGGCGAAGGTCCAGAGGAGGCTCATGAAAATGATCCCAGGGATGACAGGGGAGCATTTCATAGCTCCGGGCCTGTACTCACTGTAGTTTAGAATTATGAGATGAATCTCACTGAAACCTATCAGATATTGAACATCCTTGGCAGAGTGGATTTGGAGAGGATGTTTCCAGTAGTGGGAGAGTCTAGGAACAGAGGGCACAGCCTCAGAATGCAAGGTCATCCCTTTGGAGTTCAGATGAGCAACAATTTCCTCAGACAGAGGATGGTGAATTTGTGGAATTCATTGACCACAGATGGCAGTTGAAGCCAAGTCATTGGGCATACTTAGAGCGGAGATGATAATTTCTTGATTAGTAAGAAAGACGAAGGGTTCAAGGAGAGGGCATGAGAATAGCGTCAAGAGGGAAAAAATAAATTAGTCGTGATAGAATGGTGGAGCTGATCTGATGGGCCAAACAGCCTAATTCTGTTCCTGTGCTTTACTGTCCTTCGGTCTTATGGTCTGTTTTTATTCAAAGGTCTCATTGCACTAGTTCAATAGATTTCTCCTGGTATTGTGGCCAACAGATATCTCTGAACTAACATCATAAAGACAGATTCTCTGATCAGTTACCTCATTACCTTGAGGAGACGTTACTGTGTCCAATATCCCTGCAGTGCAGCAGTGAATATACCACTGATAAAAATTCAATGGCTGCAAATCTATCTGCTGGACTTGTACATATCAAATGTAATAAACTTAGACATTTAAAACTTACTCCTTCATAAGTTCTTATTTTTAATTATTAAAGCTAATTTCAAATGTTTGAAATATTTCTGATTATGGGAGACATTTGTAGCAAGGTACTTTGACAGCAGTGTTAGCCCAAAGGCTAAGAGCATGACATTGAGGAGTCATGAGGCTCTGCCTCCTGAGGCAGAGGCACTGCATGTGGACTGCTCCTTCCTGTCACAACAGCGAGCCAACCATCGCTTGGCCGCACAAGCTTGGTTTGGCTGCGGGGATTATGTGGGAGAATAAACGACATCCGGGCCCTGCTCAAGCTCAATCCAGCCCAATGAGACTTTAGAATGAGGGAGGAAGTTAAACATAGCTTTACGTTGTCATATTCTATTCATTATGTAGCATAAACATTCCAGCGATTACAAAACAGCTTATTGTTTCACATACCACATGGATTTCCTCTTGAAATCCTTGATAATTTCCCAGACTTGAGTACAATCTTCAGTATTCTCCTGTAAGGATAGATGTAATATTTGCACAGCCTGTGATATTTTTGTCTGCCTTTTTCATGATTATCATATCATGTGTGAGAAGCTCTTCCATTCAATGTCTCTGAGTTCCTTCAGAAATCTGTCCGAGGTTCTGCACTTCCGGCTTGTATGTAGCCACTTCTCCTAGTATCTCTTGTCCACGTTTGTAACCTGCTTCACTTCATGGGTCTGTCTAGAACTTGTGCACAATAAAATAAGTCCGCAAACAGGAGGAAATCTGCAGATGCTGGAAGTTCAAGCAACACACACAAAATGCTGGTGGAACACAGCAGGCCAGGCAGCATCTATAGGAAGAAGTACAGTCGACGTTTCGGGCCAAGACTCTTCCTCAGGACGAACTGAAAGAAAAGATAGTAAGAGATAATAAGTATTTGTTATTGAGGAATTAGTAATAGGAGGAGGAGCAGTATTATCTGTCAACAGTAATAAGGAGTAGGAATATTGTTAGTGTACAAAGCCTGTGCAAAGTTCCACATCAACTCAGTGTAATCTCTAGTCCAACAGATGCAAGTGGAGAATTTGCATTTGGGATAGTATTGAGAATCTTGAGTTCATACACCAGAAGCAGATGGACAGCATTGCAAACTGTCCAGCCCCCCCTGCCCCATCATTGATCTCCTGCCCTGTCTTCAAGTGTCTCTTGTTCCCACTTTGGTCAGATCAGTTACCTGAAACTCACAGAAATGGAGCAGGTCACTCCCAGTCCCGAGGGGCTGCCTCAGAAGCAAGGAGAAGGGAAGGAGTGGCAGTGGTGTGGCTTTCTGGAAATCGGTCACCACCGTGGGCTTCTCTCCCACCGGTGCTGCTATCATGGCCAACTTCCAGCACAGTCACTCTTCAGAGGAGATTGTTCCAATCTGTCATGCAGCCTGCTTCATTTCCATACCACTGACTTTTACCAAAAGGCAATTGAATTGGATCCCCTCTACGAAACCCTTATACAGGGCAATTTGCCCTTAGATGATTTAAATAATTTCTTGTAGTTTTAGAAGTTTCATTAACTTTAAATTTCATTTATATGTTATATTTTCATTCATATTCATTCCATGTGACCTCTAGAGGGCATTCTGTTGACCGCTCTATTCTTCAACAATTAAGCTGTGAGGTGCAGAAAAGATTCATCTAGTTCAGAGAATGTTATGCTCTGTTACAGCATAATTATAAATCAAAAACTAACGAAGTTGGTAGTCATTGATAGCTCAAGCAGTATATGTTGGCATCTCAGGTTCTCTATATTTATTGCTTATTTATTTAATATTATTATTTCATTCTTTTTGCATTTGCACATTTCCTGCACACTGGTTGAATGCCCAGTTGGTGCAGTCTTTCAATGATTCTTTTATGGTTATTACTCTACTATGGATTTATTGTGTATTCCCCCCCCCACCCAACAGAAAATGAATCTCAGGGTAGTATATTGTATATAATAAATTTATTTTTAACTTTGAGCTTTGAGAGAAACAGAGTGAATCAATGTTTCGGGCCAAGGATCCTTCATAGAAACTGAAAAAGAAACAGAAAAGAAAACGAGCATGTTTTAAATTTCAGCAAAGGGAGGGTGGAGGGAATAGAAGGAATGTCTGCGAAAGGGTGCAGACTAAAAGTTCTACTTTGGAAACTGGCAGGTGGAGGCAAAAAAAAAGGAGAAACAAACTGGATCAAAAGTGCACTGCTCTGTCTCGTAGTGGTAATGTGAGATGCTTCAATTCACTATTTCCTCAAGGACAGCTTTGAGCTTCCATTGAACATCATTGAAGTAATGTTAGGGGCTGAAGGCAGAACATTAGTGGAATTAGTGGTCCACGGAGATGCAACACTGAGCGTCATAGGAAGTCATTCCCACCTGTGGCCATCAAACTTTACAACTCCTCCCTCGGAGTGTCAGACACCCTGAGCCAATAGGCTGGTCCTGGACTTATTTCCACTTGGCAGGATTAACTTATTATTATTTAATTATTTATAGTTTTATATTGCTATATTTATTCACCATTCTTGGTTGGTGCGGCTGTAACGAAACCCAATTTCCCTTGGGAACAATAAAGTATGTCTGTCTGTCTGTCTGAATAGGAGTGGAGAATTAAGGTGATACAGGCATAGAAGGTCAAGATTACACATACGGATGCATTCAGAGGTGGAAACTGAATCCTGAAAACTGAGTTCAATGCATGGAAATGGAGAAACTGCAAGTGAATTGTTTCCCTGTTTAAGTGTCTGGATTGTAGGAGGGGACAAGGTTACACTTCCTGTGGTTGCATGGGAAGGTGCTCCAAGAGGGAAATGGTTGGTGTAGCTGGCAGTGATGGAGGGAAGGTTTTCTGCAGGATGCTAAACAGGGAGGTGAGAAGAAGATGCGTCTGATGATGGGTTGTGCACAACATTTTGAGGAAAGGATTATATCATCATGGCTTTGGAGACCCTCCAGTGTTTTACACTCTCTCTCTCTCTCTCTCTCTCTCTCTCCCCCTCTCTCTCTCTCTCTCTCTTTCTCTTTTGCTCTCACTCTCCCCCCCTCTCTCTCTCTCTCTCCCCCCCTCTCTCTCTCTCTCTCTCTCTTTCTCTCTCTCTCTCGCTCTCTCTCTCTCTCCCCTCTCTCTCTCTCCCCCTCTCTCTCTCTCTCTCTCTCTCTCTCTCTCTCTCCCCTCTCTCTCTCTCCCCCTCTCTCTCTCTCTCTCTCTCTCTCTCTCTCTTTCTCTCTCTCTCTCTCTCTCTCTCTCTCTCTCTCTCTCTCTCTCTCTCTCTCTCTCTCTCTCTATATATATATATATATATATATATAGTGATTACATTTTTTTCAGACATTTTTGAAGTTATTTGGTATTTTATAATGGCTATGTGATTGGTAACAATCAAGTCTTACTGGATCGTCGTTAAATTGCAGTGCAGTAGACAACACACCTCAGCAGGTGACAGACTGACTTAGTCTGGAGACTGGCAGTAATTAGGAGCACAACCACAGTCCATTCTTCCCTTTAACCTAAGCCACAAATATTTCCCTTTCCTTCTGTAACAAAATCCTTGAACAGAGTTTAACTTTGCATCTCATGTGCACAGCTGTAATTTTAATCCAATAAAATGAAAGAGGTGAATCCACGTAGTCAGTGTTGGGCTCAGTGGACTTCCTTTTCTTGTCCAAGCTGTAACTCTGAACAGCTGGCCATCTGTGTTGTAGTGACAGTGGATTGAAATGCAGCCTTTTTTATGCCTCTGCGACCTGCAGTTCCATTCCCTTTCTGTGGTCCCCTCTCTTACTGTTGGCTCTCCACTGGTATTGGTTGCTTCGTGGCATACATATTGTGGCAGAATATAATATTAATGGTAAGACTCCTGGCAGTGTGGAGGATCAGAGAGATCTTGGGGTCTGAGTCCATAGGACGCTCAAAGCAGCTGCGCAGGTTGACTCTGTGGTTAAGAAGGCGTACGGTGTATTGGCTTCATCAATCATGGAATTGAATTTAGGAACCGAGAGATAATGTTGCAGCTATATGGGACCCTGGTCAGACCCCACCTGGAGTACTGTGCTCAGTTCTGGTCGCCACACTACAGGAAGGATGTGGAAGCCATAGAAAGGGTGCAGAGGAGATTTACAAGGATGTTGCCTGGATTGGAGAGCATGCCTTATGAGAATAGGTTGAGTGAACTCGACTTTTTCTCATGATGAGAGGCATTGATCATGGGGATAGTCAGAAGCTTTTTCCCAGGGCTGAAATGGTGGCTACAAGAGGGCACAGGTTTAAGGTGCTGGGCAGTAGATGCAGAGGAGGTGTCAGGGGTAAGTTTTCAACTCAGAGAGTGGTGAGTGCGTGAAATGGGCTGCCAGCAATGGTGGTGGAGGTGGATACGATAGGGTCTTTTAAGAGACTTTTGGATAAGTACGTGGAGTTTAGAAAAATAGAAGCCCAGTGATTTCTAAGATAGGGACATGTTCGACACAACTTCGTGGGCTGAAGGGCCTGTATTGTGCTGGAGGTTTTCTGTGTTTCTGGTTGCTTGTTAAATGCTGGCCATTGACACATAGTGCCATTCTGACCTCCCCACATTCACCTCTGCTCACACACGAACATCACCAGCAGTTTGTTTTTTAGTTCTGTACACCAGTATATGAAGCTTTCATGATGCCCATTCACTGTTCTTCTGCAGAATCTGTAAGTATTGTGTTTAGTTGTAGTCGCCTCATTATAGGAAGGATGTGGAAGATTTAGTGAGGGTACTGAGGAGAGTTACCAGGATGCTGCTTGGGTCAGGAAGCATTTCCTATGTGGATAGGATGACTGAGCTGGGCTTTTTTCTCAGGAGAGAAGGAGGATGATGGGTGATTTGATAGAGGTGTTCAAGATGATAAGAAGCATAGACACAGTGGACAGCCAGGGATCTTTTCCTAGGGAGTAAATGATTAATACAGAGGGGCATAACTTTAAGGTGTTTGGAGGGAAGTATGGGGGAAGGATTGTCCTCGGTGGTTCTGTTTTACACAGAGTGTGATAGGTGCATGGAACATGCAGCTGTGGGGGTGGTAGAGAAAGGAAAGCACGACATAGATAGCGGGGGTCCCTGATGGTGGCTGCTGCTTTCCTGTGTATAGATGTACTCAATGATGGGGAGGGCTTTACCCATGATGGGCCATATCCACTACTTTTTGTAGGATTTTCCATTCAAGGGCATTGATGTTTCCATACTAGGCTGTGATGAAACCAGTTAATATAATCTCCACCACACATCTTTAGAATTTTGTCAAAGCTTTAGATGACATGCTGAATCTTCGCAAACTTCTAAGGAAGTATAGAGGTGCTGCCATGCTTTTTTTCATAATGGCCCTATGTTTTCTACATTATAATTGATATGCAGAGACAAACTGTTAACATTAAGGCTAGGGATTCAGCTGTGATCTCTCTGAAATGTTTGCTGGAGTACTGAATTGTCGTTAGTGTTGTAAAGGGATTACCGATAGAATTGACATTAGCTTAAGGCAGTAATTGTCCACGAGCACTCCACTCTTGTGATGAAGTTATATAAATGACTTAGCAACCACTTAAACAACAGGTCAGTCGGCAACTAAAATAAAAGAGTTTTGTTGGAATCTTTCAAGAGAATAATTATAATCAAGGAAAGAGGGTCTCTTTCAATATTAACATTAGGATCGGTTAAAGAAGTTGCCTTCAGGACTGTGATATTTCAGACAAAGGTTACTATTCAAAAATAATTCTTTCCATAAAGTGCTGACTGACCTTCTGTGCCAGAACCCTATGATTTATAAAGTTCTTTTATAATTCAGTCCATTTTACACACATGTTAGCCTCCTCCCTGAACATTTAAAGAGTACACTTTTGAAGAAGTCAACTTGTTAATATATTTATAAGTGCCTTTTTTCTGTTGTCTTTTGTTTTTAAGCCTGTTTTGAAGCTGTATGTTTTTTGATGTCATTTATCATGCATAAGACTGGCCTGTCCAGACATTACTATCCACAGTAACACACCAAAGCATACCTGATTTAAAAATAGTAACTATAAACTCACAGCTTTACTCTTGTCATGACTGGCTCTGAAGTCTCAGAGCCAGTGGCATTATAACTGTTCACTAAACCCAGCAAATAACAGAATGAAAATTTGATAAATTGTCCTAATGTGCGGGATGTACTCTGACCATAACATTGAGGCTAACAGTACTCACTGATTTCTTTTTAATGGACAAATCAAACAGCACAACGCTATTACAACTGGGGGCGTTGGAGTTTGGAGTTTAGCCTCGGTGCTGTCTGTAAAGAGCTCGTAGGTTCTGCTGGTGGCCGTGTGTGTTTCCTTCAGGTGGACTGGTTTCCTCCCACAGTCCAAAGATCCAGGCTCAACAGGAAACTCAGAGACCTCGGCCTTGAACAGCCTGGACTTCCTGTCAGATCACTGGCAGGTGGTAAAAGAGGGCTCCCTCACCTCCTCTCCTCTGACTCTCAACACAGGAGCCCCTCAGGGCTGTGTACCAAGTCCCCTCCTTTACTCCCTGTATACCCATGACTGTGTTGCCACCCACAGCTCTAATCTGCTAATTAAATTTGCCAATGACACTACATTGATTGGCCTGATCTCAAACAATTACGAGGCAGCCTACAGAGAAGAAATCATCACCCTGACACAGTGGTGTCAAGAAAACAACCTCTCCCTCAATGTTGCAAAAACAAAGGAGCTGGCTGTGGATTACAGGAAGAATGGAGACTGGCTACCTCTATTGACATCAATGGATCTGGGGTTGAGAGGATGAACATCTTTAAGTTCCTTGGCATACACATCACCGAGGATCGTACATGGTCTGTACACACCAGCTGTGTGGTGAAAAAGGCACAACAGTGCCTGTTTCACCTCAGACGGATGAGAAAGTTTGGTATGGGCCCCCAAATCCTAAGGACTTTCTACAGGGGCACTTTTGTGAGCATCCTGACTGGCTGCATCACCGCCTGGTATGGGAACTGTACCTCCCTTAATCACAGGACTCTGCAGAGAGTGGTGTGGACGGCCCAGCGCAACTATAGTTGTGAACTTCCCATGCTTCAGGGTATTGACAAAGACAGCTGTGAGAAAAGGGCCTGAAGGATCACTGGGGACCCGAGTCACCCCAGCCACAATCTATTCCAGCTGCTACCATCTGGGAAATGGTACCACAGCAAAAAAGCCAGGACCAACAGGCTCCGGGACAGCTTCTTCCACCAGGCCATCAGACTGATTAACTCACGTTGATTTGAGTATATTTCTATGTTACATTGACTGTTCTATTTATTATGAATGACCAATACTGCACATTGCACACTTAGACGGAGGCGTAACACAAAGATTTTTACCCCTCATGTATGTGAAGGATGTAAGAATAGGAGGGTTTCTAGGTGGCATGGTCAAAGGGCGGGAGGGGCCTGTTCCACGTTGTACCTCCAAAAAACGTTTAAAAAATAATAAATGAACTCCATACAAGCACAGATGTCTTGTTAAATGTGAAAATCCTTTATACGTGTGTTCAGCTCTGCATAAACTATGTGAAAACAACATGCCACCATGAGACTTCCAATTCAATTGCACTGAAAGGCATAGAATTCCTGCACTTGTGTCATCGATAGAGACTACACAACACCGAGATTTACGGCATGTCCATTTCAACTGAAGTACTGATGTGAACACTGTGATATTTACTGGCAAACAAATTCTGCAGCATAGAAACCTATTTATAGGACCATGGACAGACATTACTTCAAATGTTAGTTGTTGCTTTAAGACAAAGCGGAAGTAATTCACGGAAGAGATTCTGTTGAGGCTGGAAATCTGGAACCATACACACAAAATGCTCAGCAGGTCAGATAGCATCGATGGGGAGGAACATTTTGGCAGAGGCCCTTCATCAGGACCCTAAGACATCAACTCCAGAGACATTGCCTGACCTTCTGAGTTCCTCCAGCATTTTGTGCATGTTGCTAAGGTAGATATAGGTGATTTATATTTGATTTTCTCTGTTTCTATTGAGACTAATGTTACTTTCTCTCTATATATTTTATTTTCAGTAGATGACTTTGAATTCACTATCTGAACAGGGTCAAACTCTGCATTCTTTGCCAACATTTCTTTAATCTAAATGGCTTAGGACACATATGATGGTCCTCTGTATTCCCACACGTTTAAGGCACATTGCAGAGCGTACGACGCTGTTTGGATTTCTAACTAAGACAATTTTGAGTGAATAAAGTCAATTAAATTGAATGGGCAATCTAACAAATATTGGACATTATCTTTCACTAGATGATTACTTTTAATCTCTACTCAATGTTCGGTAATTTTTTAAACCTCTCACTTAGAAGCTTTATAGATGAAGGAACGTTTGTAAAATTAAGTAACGGTTGTAGCACAAGAAATCCAGATTTTAACATTCACTCAACATGCAACAAAGTGGTAATGAGAAGGAGAGTAACACCAGGGTACCTGACAAATACTGTTTTGGTATCTATCCCAGTATAATGTTGAATATATACAGTCAGTTGGATATCCAGTATATCACTAATAAAGTGACTATTGAGTCCTTGCATTAGTTGTATGAAAAATCCTGTTGGTACCACTCCAAATCCATCCGGGGTAGGTCAAATATTGCTTGCTTCACAATAATTGTACTTCCAGTGACTAAGTAATTCCTATTTATTTAAGCGTGCAATTCAGGGATGGCTCCTAGGCTGTAGTGCAGGCGTCCATGATTTTGCATTGAAGTGATGGTCTTCTGTTTGAAGGCAAGCACGTGTTCCATTCCTTTTCTTATAATCCAGCCCTCCCGTCAACTCTGAATAACCTTCCATGGATGTGTTGTCTGATGTGTTGAATATCTCCAGTATTTTGTTTCTGTTTTGGATTTCCAGCATCTGCAGTTTTATTTTGTTGTTGCTTTCCAAGAATCACCATATCCTTAATTTTCAGGCCAAGCTGGTGTGCCGGCCTTCCAGTAAGAACACGACCTTCTTGTCTAGTTTTCACCCTTGGTTAGCAGTGATTTACCTCCAAAATTTCATCCATTCATTTCAAAAGAAACTGGATTTTGGAGACTGAGAACAACTCACCTCAGCACTTTAGAGCATTATGTATGTGCTTCTCGGTACCTATCCACTGGCGATTACACTTATAGGCCTCAAGGCTTGAAGGCCACAGACCTAACATTGATAAATGGGATTAGTACTTGGGCATGGTAAACGGTAAAAGTAAATCAATAATCAGACACAATATACTACCTTGAGATTCATTTTGTTGCATGAATTTTCAGGAAAATAAAGAAATACAATAGAATGTTGTTCTGTTGTGTCCACTGTTGAGCACATCAACACAGAGCATTGTTGCAGGAAAGCAGCATCCATCATCAAAGGCCCACACCACCCAGGTCATGCCCTCTTCTCGCTGCTGCCATAAGGAAGAAGATCCAGGAGCCTCAAGATCCACAACATCAGGTTCAGGAACAGTTATTACCCAGCAGGTTTTTGAACCAGGAGGGGATAACTTCACTTGTCCCATCACTGAACTGTTCCCACAACCAATGGACTCATTTTAAAGGACTCTTCACCTCATGTTCTCGATATTTATTTATTTATTATTATTATTTTTGTTTTCTCTTTTGTATTTGTAGAGTTTGTTGTCTTTTGCATGTTGGTTGTTTGTCTGTCCTGTTGGGTGCAGTCTTTTATTCATTCTATTGTGTTTCTTGGATTTACTGTGAATGCCCACACAAAAACGAATCTCAGGGTGTGTATGGTGACATATATGTACTTTAATAATAAATTTACTTTGAACTTTAAATTTATGAATGACAACTATACAAAGAGTGACAAAAAACTAATGTGTAAAAGAAGGCAGATTGTGCAAATAAATAAATGTGTGTGTGTGTGTGTATATATATTATATATATATATATAGATATAGATAAATAATATAGAGAATATGAGCTTGAATGAATTGGATGTGGAATCTGTTCAGAGTTGAAGTGAATGAAGTTGTCCATGCTGCTTCAGGAGTCTGATGGTTGAGGGGTAATAACTGTTTCTGAACCTGGTGGTGTGGGCCTAAGGTTCCTGTACTTTCTTCCTGATGGCAGCATTGAGAAATGATAGCCTGGATGGTGGGGGTCCTTGCTGATGAATGATGCTTTCTCTGAGGCAGCGCTCCTTGTAAATGTGCTCACTGGTGGGGAGAGCTTTACCTCTGATGGACTGGGCTGCATTCACCTCTTTTTGTAGATGTTTCTATTCTTGGTGAGCTTGGTGGAACTGCTTATATGTTGTAGGACCCTGTAATAAAATTTCCACTTACACCATCCTGTACTATTCTATTTTCCTTTACGCTTCCAATGTAAAGAAACCTGAGGTCTGATCTATTTTTTGCTGGACTTGCATAATTATTTTGTAAATCCATTCAAAATTCTTCCAGGGAATAAAGCTGAGAACCTCTACCTCCAGCTGCCCATGTCCCAAGATATTAGCAACGTGGAGGAGTAGCAAGTTAGCCAAGCAGCATGGGTTGCTGCAATTTATTGTTTCAAAAAGCTGTTCGCCTTGACCTTGCAGCGGATGAGTTGGAACGCTTCAATTCGTAAATCAACCCTCTTGACAGGTGTGAGACTCCCATGGAAATCCTGACAACAGACCGTCAGCGCAGGTATGGCTGCAGATCAGAGTCAGCTGTGCGATCGATGAGGGAACAGTGAGGAATAAGCACCAGGGCGGGGGTGTGGGAGGAAACAATTGGGGATGGTCAATGGCCGTGAAGGAAGAAGTGAGAACAGCAGGATTGTGATTCATAAAGAGAGAGGACAGAGGAAAGATAACGGCAGTGAGGCATTGGGAGGGAGGTCAGGAAAGGAGTCTGTACTGCAGCACAGTTGGAGTTCATGCTATCTCCTTGCAAGCCTAAAATGTAACAATTTTTATTGTATGACAGCTTCCTTCCTGTATTTGTTAACTCATTTATACCTGAAGAAACATCAAGATCATCTGTTTTATTTTTCAGTAGAGTTGATGGAGAATGTGTAAAAAAAAAATCAATTCACAAAGGGGAAAATGTATATCCAGGAAAGATTAAACTTTGAGATGCCTTCAGGGTTATCCTACATGTTAGACCGGATCGCACGTAGAGGTTGGACAAAAGCAGCAATGAGTGCAAGCAAAAGGGCAAAGTGGGCATGGGCAAGTAGCCAGGAGGGCAGAGGAGTAAGGCATTATCAGCTTGGCGATGAGGGAAAGAGCGCAGAAAGAAAAAAGTACCATGAGGTGAAAAGGAGTGAAAACGGAGGCATTCTTTAACGTAAGTCTGGAGCTTGAATCTTCGTGAATAGAGTTGAATTGAATTGACTTTATTACTTGCAACCTTCATACACAAGAAGTAAAAATCTTAACGTTACGTCTCCGTCTAAATGTGAAGTGTGCAATTTATAGTAATTTGTAATAAATAGTATGTACAACAGGACAGTCAATATAACATAGAAATACAGTTGTATCGGCGTGAATTAATTGGTCTGATGGCCTGGTGGAAGAAGCTGTCCCTGAGCCTGTTGGTCCTGGCTTTTATGCTGCAGTACCATTTCCCAGATAGTAGCAGCTGGAATAGATTGTGATTGGAGTGACTTGGGTCCCCAGTGATCCTTCAGGCCCTTTTTTAGACATCTGTCTTTGTAAATGTCCTGAATCATGGGAAGTTCATATCTACAGATGCACTGGGCTGTCCACACCACTCTCTGCAGGGTCCTGCGATTGAGGGAGGTACAGTTCCCATACCAGGCAGTGATGCTGCCAGGCAGGATCCTCTCAATTGTGCCCCTGTAAAAAGTTCTTAGTATTTGGGGGCCCATACCAAACTTTTTCAACCATCTGAGGTGAAAGAGACGCTGTTGTGCCTTTTTCACCACACAGCTGGTGTGTACAAGCCACGTGAAATCCTCGGTGATGTGGATGCTGAGGAACTTAAAGCTGTTCACCCTCTCAACCCCAGATCCACTGATGTCAGTAGGGATTAGCCCGTCTCCATTCCTCCTGTAATCCACAGCCAGCTCCTTTGTTTTTGCGACTTTGAGGGAGAAGTTGTTTTCCTGACACCACTGTCAGGGTGATGATTTCTTCTCTGTAGAACACAAGACAGCACAACAGATCCCTTCAGCCTACAATATTGTGTTAACCTCTTAACCTACTCTGTTCAATCTAACCCTTCTCTCCTACATAAACCTTCATTTTCCTACCAACCATGTGCTACCTAAGAGTTTTTTGAATGCCCCTAATGTACCTGTCACTACCACCCCCACAGCAATGCAGTCCATGTACTTACCAATCTCTGTAAAGAAACTAGCTCTAATATTCCACCTTATACTCTTCTCCAATCACCTTAAAATTAGCCATTTGTACTCTGGGAAAGTGTCTCTTGCTATCCACTCAATCTATACCCTTTATCATCTTGTACACCTCTGTCACTTTGAGTTTTGTGTGAAGGGATGGGGATGATCTTGGGCAGGACACTAGTGGTGTGACAGAAAACCAAGTAGAGCAGGCATCATTAGGGTTGGCCAAAAAGGAACTGGGTAGGTAAGTGGCACAGCGAGAAATCATAGGGTAGGTGGGACCAGATTTCATGGGGCGTAGTGAGCATATCGCTTGGAGTAACCTAATCCTGGAGATGCAAGACAATCCTATTGCAGTAATGTGCCAAATTTGTCTGTGGGACAGCAGGTGGCGAGTAGGGGTTCCTGGTAGTGAATGGTTAATGGTTAACTACCAATGATGATTGGTAGTTTCTGGTGATCAGGATCTTATGGTCTGACAGTAGTTCAAGGCTCTGTGTGATAAATAGCCAAGTGTGTGGTGAGTGATGATAGTCAATGTGTTATGGTGTTTGATAGGTGATGCTGGAGGGATGGATGATGATGGTCAGATGGGTGATGGTGGTCAGATGGATGATGATCAGATGGGTGATGGTGGTCATATGGATGATGATCAGATGGGTGATGGTGGTCAGATGGGTGATGGTGGTCAAATGGGTGATGGTGGTCATATGGATGATGATCAGATGGGTGATGGTGGTCATATGGATGATGATCAGATGGATGATGATGGTCAGATGGGTGATGGTGGTCAAATGGGTGATGGTGGTCAGATGGGTGATGGTGGTCATATGGATGATGATCAGATGGGTGATGGTGGTCATATGGATGATGATCAGATGGGTGATGGTGGTCAGATGGGTGATGGTGGTCAGATGGGTGATGGTGGTCAGATGGGTGATGGTGGTCAGATGGGTGATGATGGTCAAATGGGTGATTGTGGTCAGATGGGTGATGGTGGTCAGATGGGTGATGGTGGTCATATGGGTGATGGTGGTCAGATGGGTGATGGTGGTCAGATGGGTGATGGTGGTCAGATGGGTGATGGTGGTCAGATGGATGATGATCAGATGGATGATGATGGTCAGATGGATGATGATGGTCAGATGGGTGATGGTGGTCAGATGGGTGATGATGATCAGATGGGTGATGGTGGTCAGATGGGTGATGATGATCAGATGGGTGATGGTGGTCAGATGGGTGATGGTGGTCAAATGGGTGATGGTGGTCAGATGGGTGATGGTGGTCAGATGGGTGATGATCAGATGGGTGATGATGATCAGATGGGTGATGGTGGTCAGATGGATGATGATCAGATGGATGATGATGGTCAGATGGATGATGATGGTCAGATGGGTGATGGTGGTCAGATGGGTGATGGTGGTCAGATGGGTGATGGTGGTCAGATGGGTGATGATGGTCAAATGGGTGATTGTGGTCAGATGGGTGATGGTGGTCAGATGGGTGATGGTGGTCATATGGGTGATGGTGGTCAGATGGGTGATGGTGGTCAGATGGGTGATGGTGGTCAGATGGGTGATGGTGGTCAGATGGATGATGATCAGATGGATGATGATGGTCAGATGGATGATGATGGTCAGATGGGTGATGGTGGTCAGATGGGTGATGATGATCAGATGGGTGATGGTGGTCAGATGGGTGATGATGATCAGATGGGTGATGGTGGTCAGATGGGTGATGGTGGTCAAATGGGTGATGGTGGTCAGATGGGTGATGGTGGTCAGATGGGTGATGATCAGATGGGTGATGATGATCAGATGGGTGATGGTGGTCAAATGGATGATGATCAGATGGATGATGGTGATGTGATGAGTGACAGCTCTGATGTGACAAAAACTTGTTTACTTTTGGAAGCTTGATTCAGTTCTGCATCTCTTTTTGAATTTTAGTTTAAGTGCCATCTTTGTGTTTTAAAATACCATGATCATTGGCCTTCGCCAATTGGTATTAATTCATTACAGTTGGCCCTCCTTATCCGCGGGGGATTGGTTCCGGGACCCCCCGTGGATACCAAAATTTGCGGATGCTCAATTCCCTTATTTAACCTGGCTCAGTGCGGTGGTCTTTAGGACCCAGTGAAACCCTGGACTTTATTTAACCTGTCTCCGTGCGGTGGACATTAGGACCTGGCGGCGCAGCTCTGAATCCGCAGTGTTTCTGTTCATGAAAATAATCATGATTGCAATTGAAAATAAGTTGGAAGTAATAACATGATCAGAAAGAGGTGAAGCGCCATCGGTCATTGGAAAAGTGTTAGGCTACTGTCGGTCAAAGATCGGAACAATTTTAATGGAGCATTTGAAAGGCCCTGCCCTGATGAAAGCTACAATTATTACTAAGCAACGCAGTGGTTTAATTATTGAAATACATAACATTTCTTAAGTATTTTATATGCATAGAAAGGTAAAATATGTGCTATATACAAGAAAAACGCTTGACTAACTGACGCTAAATAATACCGGATGTACCTGTTCTGACTTCAAATCCGACTTAAAGGCGGACTTAGGAATGGAACTCATTCATAACCCGGGGACTGCCTGTACTTTTAAGTCATTTCTAGATTACTTATAATACCTAATACAATGTAAATGCTATGTAAGTAGTTGTTATACTGTATTGTTTAGGGAATAATGACATGAAAAATTAGTCTGTATATGCTCAAGCAACGAGTGCTGGAGAGAGAACTTCCGGGCTTTCCCGATCCGTGGTAGGTTAAGGAGGGCCGACTGTATTGTCCACAAGACCCAAGATACAATGAAAAACTTGTCTTGCATACTGTTTCAAGTTTATTTTTCCAAGAGATATTAAGCAGACAAGGAAGTCATAGTCATAGTCTTACGGTATGGAAACCGTCTCTTTGTCCCAACTTTCTCATGCCTTCCATAGTGCCCTCCACAGGTTCCATTTGCCCCATATCCCTCTAAAGCCCTCCTTTTCATGTACTTATTCACATATCTTTTAAATTATGTTATTGTACTTGTTTCAACCGCCTTCCTTGGCAATTAATTCCATATATGAACCACACTCTGTGTGAAGAAGTTACCCCTCGGAAGTCACCACTCACCTTAGCTCTCTCAGTCAGGTAATTTCCTTCCCAGCATCATCTTGCTTAAGTAAAATATCATTTATTTTGGAGCCCATTCTCTTGTACTGGGAAGTACTGTTAACCCAGATGTTAATGCACTTAACAGAAAAAGTGCTTATGGGGGTATGGTATAATCTAGGAAAACAAACATTAAAAGCAGAATTGTTGAGGCCAGAGATATTGTTAGGCTAGGACCTGCTTTGGGAGTAGCGGTGACCTTCAAACTGCTCCCTGTCAGCTAACTGGCCTTGACAGTAGGAAGTTTAATGTGCACAATGCAACTACACAGTGGTCCTGGCCAGGATGTAACCTTGTGCTTCCATTGTTCTTCAAGAGAGGAGTGACATAAGCTATCTCCTTCATTTTAAAATAAACATCTCCTGAAGTGTTCCGAAATGGATTATTCCACTGCTCCCTTTAGGCGGGGTCTACCTTCGTTTATCTATAGCTTTTGAGGAAACCTTTGTTCCATATGCAGGAATTCCAAGAGTCAGAAAGTCATAGCGCACGGAAACAGATCCCTTGGCTCACCCAGTTCTAGCCAAGTATCAACCACACATTTACACTGTTCCTATTTGTGTACCATTATATCCTTCTCTCATTCTTACTAACTTGCCCCAGGTTTCAGCACTCTCCAACACACCAGCGGAAATTTGCATCGGTCTATTAATCTACGGACCTGCACATCTTTGGGACGTGGGAGATAATTGGAGCATTGGTAGGAAACCCATGTGGTCACAGGGGAACTAAACATGGGTACACCAAGGCAGCAACTCTATTAGCTTCACCACTGACCCATGTTCTTGTCTAATTTCGTATGACTTTCAGTACTGTCATGTCTATAGCATTCTGTCTGGATGCTTAATGGCTTGGTAAGAAAACAGCAAAAAAAAAGCTGCAGAGTTGTAAACACAGCTCAGCACAGGAACCAGTCTCCTCTCTATGCCTTTCAGATTCAGATTCCGTTTATTGTCATTTAGAAACCACAAATGCAACACAGTTAAAAAATGAGACAACGCTCCTCCAGAATGATATCACAAAAGCATATGACAAAACAGACTACACCAGAAAATCCACATAACGTTTGGCAATCCCCAATCCAGAGTCCGGAGAGGCTGCTGCGTATTAATATCGCACTAACGTCTAGCACGTTCCCCGGAAAGGAGCTCCAAATCCACCAGACAAACAAGACCAAAACCTAAAGCTACAAGACCTGCACAAAACCACATAGTTACAACAGTGCAAACAATAGCATAATTGATAAAAAAAACAGGCCATGGGCACAATAAAAATAGTCCAAAGCTGTTAAAAGACTATAAGTTCAAAAAAAACCACCACACAGTTTCCACAAGTCCTCAGGGTCCTGATAGATTCGTCATCCCACGCAGACGGCAGAAGGCAATACCCCCGCTATGGACTTCCAAGGCGCCGCCCGACCCAGCCTTGCAGGCGCAGCACACACCGAAAGCGACCTGATCGCAGCAGACTCCGAGTCCATCAAACCTCCGAGCCTCCAACCATCCCCTTCGGCACAGCATCTCCAAGCACCATCCTCTGCCGAGCGTATTAAGACGCCCCCCCGCCAACTGCCACTGGCAATGCGACCCCGAGGACTGGGGGCCTGTTCTTCTCGGCAGAGACCCGGACCTCACAGCAGCAGCAGCAACGAAAAGGACCTTCCTGGAGATTTCCAGATGTTCCTCCGTGCTCCCACATCCCTTTTTCATCAGATTAGGATTGTGCACGGCACCCTGCTTCACAAATAACATATCAGCTCCAGAGTGGCCACTGCAAGCTGTGTCGCGCCGCCATCTTGGCAAAAAAACACCTTACCATTTGTACTTCTTGTTACTTTAGTAAAGCAACCACCATAATCGAAGACCCCACCAACGCTGTCTTTGCCACTCTCCTACCGGGTAAAAGATACGAAAGCCTGAAAGAATGTACTACCAAGCTCAAGGACAGCGTCCAAACCATAGTTATCAGTCCTTTGAGTGGAACTCTTGTGTGATAAGATGGACATTTTGCCTCACAATTAGTCTTGCTTTGATCTTGCACTGCATTATTTATCTGCTCCACATTTTCTGGGTGGCTTTTACACTTATATTTTTCATTATTGATGTTTTACTTTATTCTAGCTCAAGGCACTGTGTAATGATCCGATCTGTATAAACACTATGCAAGACCAGCTTTTCACGGTATCTTGGTAGATATTTCAGTAACAGACCAATACCAATATACTAGTTTTAAACCCATCAGACCTGCCCTCCCTCTTATTTCATGGCAATCGATTCTCTCTCGCACGCTCACCAACTCACCCAATTCTCCATCCACCCAGGTGTCCATAGCAGGGGCAACTTACAGCAGCCATTTGACATCCCAAAAAGCAGCACACCTTTGAGATGTGGAATGAAACTGGAAGACCGGAGAAAGACTCCTCACAGACAGCACCAGAGATCACGGTTCAACCCAGTGGGACAGTGGGAAGGCAGCCAGCCGCACCACCTGCTGCACCGTTACGTGCCATAATCTTGGTTCTTCACTGCACCCCTGTGCTGTGTCTAACACAACCCAGTTCATCAGGCTTTGTCTGCAGCAAGCTGGAAAGCTGAGCTCGGTGACTGGATCACTTTGTGGTAATGTCAGCCAAGCACCCAGCTTAAGGCAGCATCTGGAAATTATTTGTTGGATGTTTTAAACAAGACCACTGGAGGAATTACCACAGTGGACTGTATAAACATTTCTGTAATTGCTATCACTTCTGCCAGTGGATAGAAAAGCTGGGTACCATCATCAATATTGAGTAAAACCGAAGGGAGAAGTCAATATCACATCACTTCCCAAATCGTTCTCTCTGCTAATAATTTGGCAGTAACATCCTGACTGCCAAGTGTTCTCAGAGAACCAGGTGCCCACCAGAACTGAGGCAGCTTCCTGTCAATATCCTTGTTTCCTGTAGATATCTCTGTAGGTCTGATGAGCAGAATGAATACTTAGACCTCACTTGATATATGCTGTTGAGATTCGGGAAGTGGAACTCACTCTCTACTCTGCCGAGACAGGACAGCAAGTTCTCCTGCCTTTGAGAAGTACCATCAATGTACCTCGTTTGAAAACCTAGGGGAAAGGCATCATTGGAGAGGGGGAGAACATCCCATCGACAATGCCTCCTGTCCAAAGCTGAAACTTCACAGAATCATAAATGATTTAATAGGGGCCACAAAATGGGTCTAAAGTCAGATTATTATAATAAACAGAAGATATAAACAGGAGAATTAAGTGGCTTGAGAATGTTTTGCCATTCACTTAGAGCAGGACTGATCTGTAACTCAACTCCAGTTACCCGCTTAGATTCCATAACATTGCCCAAGGGCACTTCTGTTAATTTAGCAAGATAGACTGAACTTCAAGAAATATTTTTTAAATGGATTTTACCGGCTGTATCCTCTAAATTGGCTGACAGGCGCATACGTGAGCATGCACAAATGCAGAATCATACGCACACAAAGTTTCATGTAATACTCATGCAAGCATACTAGCACACATGTAGACAACCTACACCTCAGATTCACACACACACACACACACACACACACACACACACACACACACACACACACACACACACACACACACACACACACACACACACACACACACACACACACACACAACCACAATTCCTCTCTCAAGAAGAGCACTTACAAATGCACACTGTCACACTACATATGTGCACACTGTGACAGAACACAAATACACACTCTCACACAGCAGACTCTTGACACACCCTGTCCTTTCTAACACACACATGCACACATATTGATGCCATTATCTACTGAGTTAAGACATGTGGCTTGTTAAATGCTGGTGGCTTATTTTAACCACAGTTTGGTTTCCTTATGATTTATGATCCATTTGAGATGATGATAACTGGAATGGACACAGGACGTGTAGATTTTCTTGCCTGGGAATGTCATCAGTGGCTTCTCGCCAGATTAGGAAAACAGTTCGGATGTTTTTGGCCCATGGTGACAATATCCTTCCTGTTTCATCAAAAGCATGTGTTCTGTCTCCCAAGTGACAGCCTTGTAAAGCACTTAGAACAAGCAAGGTGGCAGCCATGGTGACAGGAACAAGGCTGTGGCTGGAATGCCAGGCCAGGATTGACTGCTTCCCTGGACAGATTTGAAGAAAAGAAACCATTAACTGCACTTAACTATCTTTCTGCTCCTTGGTACCCCTAGATATGAGGCCCAGATCAGGAGATGATGGATGACCTGCTTTGTGGGAGAGACCCATAGAAACAGAAATAAGGTATTGAATCACACAAATTAACTTGAGCAAAAAAAAAGATCATTTATTGGCATTCAGGCTCCCATGTGGAAAGGTACCACACTGTGTAAAGATAGCAGGGTTAGTTTACCTGAATTAGAAGTCAGGAATCCAGAATGAAACAGGGAACTGAGACTGTGTGCAACCATAGGTCGGAGAAGGTGCTCCATTGTAATGTGTTCATCAGCTGCATGTTCCAGTTGGAATGGCGAGGAAAAGAGGCTGCCATTGATTTGTAAAAAGAGGAGCAATTCTACCCTTTAGAAACACAAATGTCCCAAAGACCTTCATAACTGATTAACTTCCAGCGAAGTTAATTGTGCCTGAATCTTCAGCTCTCTTTCTCCCTCTGCAAATGTTAACAGACTTGCTGCATTTCTTCAGTATCAACTCCTGTTGTAGTATAGTCATGGTTACAATTTGAGAAATATCGAAGCCGGGTTGCACGCAACACAGCATGCTCGTGGGAAAAGAAAGGTAGACAAAGGACATTACAACATGCAGTAAGACAGGAGAGATAATTACAACATTTTAAATATTGTAGCAGAGCATTTTAAAGCAAAGGTTAAATGAAAGGCATACTTTTGTGTAGATGATTAACCAAAATGGGAAGCTTTTACTGATAGGAAGTGAATACTAATTTTCTCTTAACTTTTTTCCAAATTTCCCTTTTTTGCTTGGTGTTTGGCTTTATAAATTAGTGTTGTCATCGCTATCTCAATCAAGTTATCATCATTAAATCAAAACAGAAAATGTTGGAGCCGCTCAGAAGGTCAGGCAGAATCTTTGGAAAGAGAAAGAGATTTATCATCTCAGGTCAATGACTCTTCATCAGAACTGGCAAAGATAAAAAATAAGTGAGTCTTAAAATGTAGAGAGGTTTGGGGGGGGGGAAGGATAGGGTAAAGGGACTTTCTCTGACAGGGTGAGGCTAAGGTTGTCATTAATCCTTACTCCCATGGAATTTAAAACTAACATGTTTTCGTTTTCTCTTTCAGCGGAAACATTAACACTATTACTCTTTCTGCAGATGCTGCCTGTTTCCAACAATTTCTGTTTTTAACTTAAATTCCCAACATCTGAAGTGCTTTTTTCAAATTAATTCTACGACCCAGGATACGATTGTCACTTAGTTGCCTGAGAAAGGAGCCATCATGAACAAACCCCAGTCAGAGCTGGACAGATGCAGTTGAGTTCATGAAGGATAGATGGGCACAATTGCACCCACCTAGTCCTATCCAGGCAATATCTGACTGATGAAATACAAGTATAGAAAAATGAAAGGTATGTGTGCAGAATCTTGTATTAATAAAATGAAAATAATAACAGCTTTTAGCAGTTCTGCCAAAATGTCTCAACTCTTACAATGCTTAAATCTTTTCTGAAGCAGTTTTTTTTCTACTGACTTTATTATAGTGAGCCTTACAATTGCGAAACCTCAAATTACAATAATATTTTCCCTGGAACCGATTCAAACACAGTTAAATCTGTGAAAAATCGCCTTGAAGTGAACTCCTTACAAAAGGTGCTTTGTTGGCCTTCATGGTTTTAATGACCAGACTGGCTGTTCTGTAACTAAATGCAGAAATAAAGGAATATCAAATGTTCCAAGAATTAGTATTAGTACAGTAAAATAAAAAAAATACCAAACAATCGACTGATTAACTGAACTGTAAAATTTGCCGAGTTCTATCCTCTTTCAAGGTGCATGTGGGGGGAAAAAAACAAAGATTTTCAGTGGAACGGAGTAAGATTGTAATTGCCAGAAGAAGCAATTTAGAAATATTTCCTGAGACGTTCAGGCAGAAATGAACGCGGGTATTCGTTGATGTGTTAGAGGGCAGCTTCAGTACTGTGCCAACCATCTCAGTCTGTATTGAGATTATCAGAGCTAGGATGATATTATGGCCTTCAACACTTCACACGGGAAAGGTCTTGAGGTGCCACACTCTGATCTGATCACTCTTCACAGTGTTACATATCCATGAGCAACAACAACTTTTATTTGCATAAAGTCTTTCATGTAGTTTAAAAAACCTAAAGCACTTTGTAGCTGTGCGTTGTTCAAAACTCGAACCTAAGCTGCAACTTGAGACGAGTGTTGATAAGCTGAGTCAAAGAGGGATATCGGCTTTGCAGGCGTTTAATTGCTCATCCCCAAAAGACCTTGAGAAGGTGGTGGTGAGTTGCATTCTTGAACTATTGCCGTGCCTTAATTGTGGGTAACTAGTGCTGCTGGGGGAACAGTTCTGGGATTTCAACCTGCTGATGGTGAAAGGATAGTGAAATATTTTCCAGTTGGGTTGGTGTGTGGTTTGGAAGGCCATTTCCCAGCTGGTGATGTTCCTGATGGTTTTGTTGTCCTTGTCCTTCTAGCTGGAGGAATTGTGGTGAGTTACTGCGGAGTATCCTGCAGGTGATACAAACTACTGCTATTGCTTGGTGGTGGAGTATGTGGTCAGGGTGCCTATCCAACGGGCTGCTGTGTCCTGTATGCATTGAACTTCTCAAGTGCTAGGTAAGAGAGATGCACTCACTGATGTTAATTAAGGACTCGACATAGATCTGGAGGAATATCTGTGTGTGGGAGTCCAAGTTTGAATGTGCAAGTTCGCGTGCGTATGTGTATGCATTGTCATGTGTGCTTCTGCGTGTGTGTGAACATGCATGCTTGTATGTATGAATTCACACACTTATAAATACGTATGTGCATTCTTTTGCAGTATGCTCACTTGTGGGCCTGAGAATGAGAAAGACCCAAGGTTTGATGATGTAAACATCGGGCCGGATTGGAGAGGTCAGATATGGGCCGAATCAAGACCTAAGCCAGAGAGCGTATTGAAGTGGTAGGGCCTGGGTCCCAGAGTGAAGTCTGGATGATGTCAGTGTCGGGCCAGATTGAAAAGGTCAGGGTATTGGAGCTGGAGGCGAGGGATGGGCTGGTTCCGCTCGCTGCTCCTCGAGGTTTACTCGTCTCTGCACTGAACTGAGACTGACTTTGTGACTATGGGTGTGCTTTCGTGAACTTCAGTTGTTTGCTTGGTTTTGCAGTCTGCACACACACTTTGTTTTCTTTTCTGAACGTTGGGTGTTTGATGGACCTTTTTTATAATGGGTTCCATTGAGTTTCTTCGTTTTGTGGCTGCCCGTAAGGAGGCAAATCTCAAGCTTGTATGTAGTATACGTACTTCGATAATAAATGTATTTTGACTTTAACGTATACAATCCTGTCTACGTGCATATGCGTGTATGCGCGTGTGTGTGTGTGTGTGTCTGTGTGTTCATGTTGAATAGATGGTAGGATTACACTCTGTTTTTGCTTCTTTCACCCCAAAGTAACTTGCTGCCTTCTTCTTAACTTATTGTCATTAGCATGGGTTACGTGCAATTGGTGATGTGCTGGCACCAATGGAACTGTACCCTAATCTTCATGGTAAGTGCAACAGACAGAAATTTGAAGTGATGAGAGGACTTGCCATATATTTCTGTAGCATCTGTCAAGATACCAGCTGATCTCCTGTAGTCATGTGAAGTATAGTCACTGTTATGGAATAGGAAACTTGTAACAAGTTTCCACAAGTGGAAAGTGCTGGTGACTGGAACCAGGAAACAAACTCTCAAAGGATTCAAAAGATTCAATGTTTATTTATTATCAAAGCATGTATAAATCATCAGCCCTGAGGTTTGTCTGCTTACAGGCAGACTCAACGCAAGAAACTCGAGAGAACCCAATTTAAAAAAGACCAACACCCAATGCGCAGAAAAAGAGGAAAAAAACATAAATCTTGCAAACAATACAAGCAACCAACAGCATTCTGAACCAAACTGAGTCCATAGACCCGGATCCTGGAGCAGCCGGAGTAGGCCCATAGCTTCGGTCTCAGCTCAGCACACAACAGGGCAAATCACCACCAAGCTCGCAGACTCGAAGTGCATAGCAGCCGGAGCAGTCCCACAGCCTCAGTGCTGCAGAGACAGGAGTAAACTTTGCGGAAGAACGAGTGGAATCAGCCCAACCCTCACCTCTGATCCTGACACCCTGCATTTTCAAGCAACACACACAAATTGCTGGAGGCAGCATCTGTGGAAAAGAGTACCATTGATGTTCCAGACAGAGACCCTTCACCAGGACCTGATGAAGGGTCTCGGCCTGAAATGTCAATTGTGCACTTTGTGAACAACACTTACAATGAAGGTTTTTAATAAAACAAAACTTTCTCAATGGGAGGCACATGACTTCCAGACCTCTCAATAACTCTAAGATTGCTGTCATCAGCACAGCTTAGAGGACCATTTTGACTGATAAAGACCATAGGATGCAGAATTAGGCCATTCATCCTATTGTCTCTACTCCATAAGGAAGATTTACACTCCCTGGAGGCTTTGAGTAACACATCTTGGTGCTTTAAAATCTGCTGTATTCAAAGCAACAAGAGAAATATTGTGGATATTAAGTGCTATGATAGCTCAATCTTCTATTAACAAAACTAGCCATCTGTAAACCATAATCCCATTCTTCGGGCAGTACTTCCTTCCTATAATGGCTTAGCAGATTTCTGTACTGTAAGTGCTGTCTGCTTGATGTCACACAATATGGGGTATTTTGATATTCAGGAGAGCTGTCTGCCTAAAATTATGATGTGGGACCATTGACGAGAGCATCCCAAGGCCAATCTGATTTTTCCAGCCTTATCTCAAGGGCAGATTCCAAATTGAAGTCGACAGGATTGGGAAATAAACCCTGGTGCAGCACGGACCACAGTGGGTTCGTCCAAAGGAAGCTATCGTTTAAAAAATCCAAGGAATGTTTTCAGCCAGGATATGTTTGGAAAAGGAAGCATGGGAATTTAGAATCTGGTTCCAAAAATATTCCCCATCTGTGATAATGCTCTTTGTCAGTAACAGTCATTCCCATTGGCTCATTGGTCCAAAAATAGGGATGATGTCATGTTCTGCTCATATGGAATGAAAGTGTAAGAGCATTGATTCTAGGATGTGAGCAAAGGGGGAGGAGAAAGGGAAAATAGTAGGTCAGCCAGAACAGACGGAATTCTGCATTGTGTTTAGAAAGGCCCAGTGGGTTACAATGAAGCATCAGACAAAATACTCCTGCAAGTAAATAAAACTGCATTGACTTTGATAGCTTTTCCATCAATGGATGTTCTTTCCTCCTTAGTTTTTACAGATTCTGCCTCACGGGAGTAAGGAAGTGCACGCATGGACACACAGAGAGACACAGACACAGACACAGACTCACAATGCCAGGACTGGCTCTTGTCTGGAACCTGCAAAATGCGTGTTCTTTTTGGTGACTGTTTTTTAAGTTATAATCATTTCCTCACAATCAGCTTTTTTGGCCAGCGCTCCAAGCTGTCTTGACGAAGGATCAAAGTTGACTCCCTATTTTCACTGAAAATTAATGGGAACTTTCTCTCCCCTTTCATTTGCCTCTGCCAGGCATTGCAGTGTTTTTCTTTTGTGCAAGCAGACAATATATCACGGGGGAAAAATACTGGTTCTTTGTTGGGCCATTGTACACACAGAATGACTTTTAAAACTGTAGTTTAGATCGCCTTGATTGTATCAGGGGTCCATTGTCTGAGCCAGTTAGGATATCATCCGAATGCAGCAGATTTGACCCAGTTGGTTCACATCCAGCCATTTTATTGCTTTTTGTTGCAAAATGAATTGAGGAACAATGGGGGTAAACTCATGGGAACGGTCCCTCCCCATATCCATTGAGTCTGTAGTGAAGCAGAGGTTTGATTCCTACATTCCAAATGCTTCAGAGCTTCTTTGGCAACATATTTGACTATGCTTGTGCGTGAATGTTAGTTCTTCCCTTTGCTGATTAAAGATCCTAGGAAGATCAAATGAAGGGACAGATTTTCACATGGTGCATTTGGGTAAAGTGGATAGTTGGGAATTGCCACAGCTCTCCCAATCTTTATTTCCATTGAATCAAATTTAGCTTTAGTAATTATTCATTCTTAGGAAGCGGGCTATGTTTGCAGCTGAACCCTGAATAAAGTGGCTTATTGTTGTATCCCCCACATTGGCGTGGGTCTGGGATAGGTTTGCCAACAATACATTTGAAAAATTAGGCTCTGTTTCTTTAGAATGCTGGTGTTGTTGTATTCAACAGCTTTGACAGTTGGTGAGTCAAGGGTTGTGGCTTAGTCAGCTTCAATGTATATTGTGGGTGGGGCTTTCCTAGAAGAATTTCCTCACAGGAGTTGCCAATGGTGCATTGTTCTGAAGTAAGTTTGTTTAGTGACTGAGGACAAGTCAACAGTACTCACTGCTGGTCTCTAAACACAGTGCCAAACTGCCCCCCAAATTATTCAGATCAGGATCGACCCAGTTTCAATCCAAATGGTTAGGCTGCTTGGGTCAAGATAATTAATTTCAGAGATCAGAGATGTAAAGGCACTTGGTTGTCCTCGTGCAGGATTCCCTGCAGGTTGAGTTGGGGGTATGGAAGACAAATGCAATATTAGCATTCATTTTAAGAGGACTAGTATATAAAAGCTAGGATGTGATGTTAAGGCTTTATAAGGTATTGGTCGAACTGCACTTGGAGTATTGTGAGCAGTTTTGAGTTCCTTATTTAAGAAAGAATGTGCTGATATTGGAGAGGGTCCAGTGAATACAAGGACATCCCTTTAGGAGCAGAGATGAGGAGGAGTTTCTTTAGCCAGAGAGTGGTGAATCTGTGGAATTCATTGCCACATATGGCTGTGAAGGCCAGGTCATTAGGTATATTTAAAGTGGAGGTTGATAGGGTCTTGATTAGTAAGGGCATCAAAGGTTATGGTGAGAAGGCAGGAAGAATGGGGTGAGACCAGACTCGATGGGTCAAATGATCTACTTCTGCTCCTATGTCTTATGGTTTTAAATATGGAAACTAATTATTTTTCCCAATGCATTACTTATTTATAACATACAGTTATATAGATGGGGCTTGATATCATCTTCATTCATTGTAACAAACACAACAGGACATTTGCTCACACCCTTTGCAATATGTCAACATATCACAAATACTTCTTTCCCAAACTTTCACTCTGGGATATGCCTCAGGTTACTGTTATCCAAACTCCAACCCCTCATGTCCAATAGCAGAAAGACCTTATTCTGTGGTCTTTCTCCACCAGGATTCAGTGAGCCCTCCAGTGTGTACTTTGGCACCTTGGAGTGTGCCAGTTAGTGCCATTCAGTTTCAGACATCCCCTTGCACAGGGAGGCTGACAAATCTTGTGCGGACAAAACCTATTGTTTACTGAATTATGTCTGTTGCAGTTTGTTTCAGTAAATTGGGAAAGGCTCATGGAGTCCCTTGTTACACAGCTGTTTGGGAATCACCTTAACAAAGACAACTGCATTGCTTGCAAAATCTTCTTGGCAAACATACAACCCATGAGAAGCTGGATGACCATCTCATCTACATGAGGGCAGTGCGCAGTGGGACAGAAATTCCAGCTCTGTATGAAGGCTCTGATTGGCCGTGGGAGTCTGTGCCGCTGTGTGTGTCTGTGAGTGTCTGTGAAGAATGAATTGGGAGAAATTGTTATGGGAAACAGGGAAATGGCAACAGAATTTAATGCATACTTTAGATCTGTCTTCACCAGGGAGGACACAAGCAATCTCCCAGATGTATGGATGGGCCAGGGTCATAAGATATCAGAGGAATTGAGACAGATTGACATTAGGAAAGAAACTGTGATGAGTAGACTGGTAGGACTGAAGGCTAATAAATCCCCGGGTCCAGATGGTCTGCATCCGAGGGTTCTAAAAGAGGTGGCTCAGGAAATTGCGGATGCATTGGTAATCATTTTCCAATGTTCCTTAGATTCAGGATCAGTTCCTGAAGATTGGAGAGTGGCTAATGTTGTCCCACTTTTCAAGAAGGGAGGGAAGGAGAAAACGGAGAACTATCGCCCTGTTAGCCTAACGTCAGTCGTGGGGAAGATGCTTGAGTCCATTATTAAGGACGAAATAGTGGCACATCTAGATGGCAGAAATAGGATTAGGCCAAGCCAGCATGGATTTACCAAGGGCAAATCATGCTTGACTAATCTGTTGGAGTTTTTTGAGGGTGTAACAAGGATGTTAGACGAGGGTAAGTCAGTAGATGTTGTGTACCTAGATTTTCAGAAGGCATTCGATAAGGTGCCACATAGGAGATTGGTGAGTAAAATCAGAGCTCATGGCATTGGGGGCAGGGTTTCAACATGGATAGAAAACTGGTTGGTAGATAGAAAGCAAAGGGTAGCAGTGAATGGGTGTTTCTCAGACTGGCTGGAGGTGACTAGTGGGGTACCACAGGGCTCTTTACGATTTATGTCAATGATTTAGATGAGGGCATTGAAAACTATTTCAGCAAGTTTGCTGACGATACTAAACTGGGTGGCAGTGTGACATGCGAAGAGGACGTTAGGAGAATACAGGGAGACTTGGATAGGCTGAGTGAGTGGGCAGATACTTGGCAGATGTCATTCAATGTGAATAAATGTGAAGTTATCCACTTTGGAAGCAGGAACAAGAGGGCAGAGTATTGTCTGAACGGTGTCGAGTTAGGTAAGGGAGAAATGCAAAGAGACCTAGGAGTCCTAGTTCACCAGTCAATGAAGGTGATTGAGCAAGTGCAACAGGCAGTGAAGAGGGCAAATGGAATGTTGGCCTTTGTTACAAGGGGAATTGAATACAAGAGCAAGGATGTTCTTTTGCATTTGTACAGGGCCCTGGTGAGACCACACCTGGAATATTGTGTACAGTTTTGGTCTCCAGGTTTAAGGAAGGACATTCTGGCAATTGAGGAAGTGCAGCGTAGATTCACTAGGTTGATTCCTGGGATGGCAGGGCTGTCTTACGCAGAGAGATTGGAGAGATTGGGCTTGTACACGCTGGAATTGAGGAGATTGAGAGGGGATCTGATTGAAACGTTTAAGATAATTAAAGGATTTGATAGGATTGAGGCAGGAAATATGTTCCAGATGTTGGGAGAGTCCAGTACCAGAGGGCATGGATTGAGAATAAGAGGTCAGTTATTTAAAACAGAGTTGAGGAAGAGCTTCTTCTCCCAGAGAGTTGTGGAGGTGTGGAATGCACTGCCTCGGAAGACGGTGGAGGCCAATTCTCTGGATGCTTTCAAGAAGGAGCTGGATAGATATCTGATGGATAGGGGAATCAAGAGATATGGGGACAAGGCAGGGACTGGGTATTGACAGTGAATGATCAGCCATGATCTCAGAATGGCGGTGCAGACTCGAGGGGCCGAATGGTCTACTTCTGCACCTATTGTCTATTGAGTGTGTGCGCACACACTCCAGATTGTTCTCACTTGTCGCCATCCCTTTTGACTGTTGGCATTTGTCACTTGACTGCATTTCTGCTTTCTAACTGCCCCCCTCTGTCTCTGCTGTATCAATCACAACCTGCATATAAATAACACAATTAGCCTTGTGAAATATGTATCAGGAATAATATATTGAGTTGTCCTTCTGCGTGGAGCTTCCGTACAAGGAGAAAAAAAATGGAAGCCTTGATAGAAAAGTGGTAGAAAAAGAAAACAACAAGTATCAGTATTTTGGCCTTATCCACATTGCTCATTAGTGCAAAGTGTGACTGCTTGAAGGCTATTGATAACTGTGTGCTCTATCAACAAAGATATGGCAATATTCTTTGTAGCATTCTAATTACTTGCACAAGGCAAGGTGCATGGGCAAACAGAACCCAAATGAACTTAACCACTTGCTAGCCCCAAAATTATAGGTTAAATTGTGAAATCAAATTTTGGCACAATGCCGTTTGTAAGGTTGGTTTCAGAAGTGCTGGTGAGTTAAGGGGAAAAAGGGTGTATCACCAGATCATGTGCCTGGTTTTCTGGGATGGTTGGCCCCTCCCCACATGCATAGAGGGCTTCAGTTTAGACAGTGCTATTGAATTTCTGCGCTCCACTCATGTTCTGCATCTTCTCTCAGTTTCGGTTATACTCATGGGTAATTTTAAGAGCTTTCCACATATGAAATTTCTTTAGCCGTAAGAAAGGAAGGTGGCAGCACAGCTTTGACCATAATCTTGCTGTTTATGGGAAAGGTATAATCAATGGGAATGTGGCTTATTCCGCTTCCTTCCAAAACCACAAATGGGAAGTAGCTGGAAAGAGAAAAAGAGCTGATCGCATATCAAGTTGTGACAGGACCGTGTGCTTTCACCTTTGCAATGCCTCAGTCTGCCTTCCTGCGTCTACACTTTCACACTTGATTGCCTCTAATTTAATACCCCAATTGTAGGGGAGAGTTGAGTTACCTAATCAGGGTTTAATTCTATATAGTTACCTACTGCTCAGTCAACATACACGCAATCCCATTAATAATGTCTGGGCGTGTACCCCAATATGGCAACATTACATTGCTGAACTATTTAACAATCTACTACACTCTTGTCAAGTATGAATAAACTAACAGCTGTTTGACATTGCCCTATTTAAACTGAACCCTTTGGATGATCAAGAAAGAGCTCTTTGCAAAATATACAAGACTTCTGTATGCTGAAGAAAAAGAGTTTCAGGCTGTATATTGTATACATTTCTCTGACATTAAGTGTACATATTGAAACCTGTTGAACGTGCTGATATAGTGGGAAATCCACCTGTCCCAAAGGCACTTGGCTCATTTTACTGACAAGACCAGTATTTATCATTCTTCCATATTTGCCCTTGAGAAGCAAGTGATGAGTACGGTCTTCAGTTGTTGCAGTGTTTCTGGTGAAGGTACTCCCACAAAGCTGTTGGCAGGGAGTTTCAGAATTTAGACCGAGCAGCCATGAAGGATTGATGATGCATTTCCCGGTCAGAATGGGTGTGAAGTGAACCAGCAAGTGGCAGTGTCCCCACACAACCTTGTCCCTTGTTTTACTTGGTAATGGATACTTACCATATACATAAAAAAAGAGATGCATTTGGAAGTAGCACTGATTGGAAGAATTTTCTGTGTAGTTTGATATTGCTGATTTATTTTTAAAAATTGCATTGTAAGCCTTTGAAGTAAAATGCAACAGAGCGGACTTGATGCTTTGAACATCATTGTCTCGTTCAGACTTCTGGTGTGATCTCACATAGAATGTAAATATAATCTAGTATTATTTGGGGGTAGCATGGCAACACAGTGGTTAGTGTAATGCTGTTAACGTACCAATGACCCTTCTTCAATTCCTGCCATTGTCCGTCAGGAGTTTCTACATTTTTCCCGTGACCGTGTGGAGTTTCCTCCGGGTGCTCCAGTTTCTTCCACCTGCTAAAAACGTACAGGTTAGTAGGTTAATGGGTTACATGGGTGTAATTGGGCTGTGCAGTCTTGTTAGACCAGAAGGGCCTGTTACTGTGCTACATCTCCAAGTGTCTAAAAAAACCCTAAATTTCGCCAGTTCCTTAATTTAAATACTAAAAGCAGTGATTCCCTGTTCCCAGCTGTCTGAACAGTTAAAACATATAACTTTTGACTACTACATTGACGTGGATCTCGTTGAGACTGCTCCCTTGGACTGGACAGGTAAAGGCCCAGTCAGTGAGGACCCTGAGTATGAACAGGCAGTTTGGCCTGGCTGAATCTGCAAAGCTTAGTTGCCTGTCTCTGTAACGAGGCAAACGCACCTTCTCCCGTACAAAGCAAAACATCTCAAAGGAAGTGATCCTGGTTGCTAACAATGAAGAATGGATGCACCTTACTTCATCACACAGAGCTCTCAATGTGGCCTCACTTGCGCGCCAAGGGATCTTGGTATTGTGCGAACCCCAGCCTAAGCAGAGGAAACAAATGGTTAACTTGTTTCAAGGATGCAAGATGGCTTCCAGACATGTTTCTTTCTTCACTCAGCCATTTAACTGAATTCTTGAGGATGTATGCTCGACTGGATGATTTGTTCAGTTCATAGGTGGCCAGTCCAAGGTTAAATTGAGAGAAACATTGTGTGGTGGGGGAAGTGGTGGAGTAGGAAAATAGGTGTGAAAGTTTCTGATTGAGAGAAAAACACCCTTCAATCAACCAAATAAATTTCAACTGGGGTGGGGTGCAGGGTTTTACATCAATTATATTTTTAAAATCAGGGTATATTAAATTTGAATGCCATTAGCTCAGAGCCAGTTAGTAATTGTGATAACTTTAACTTAGCTGACTAAAGTTTGAACAGACATAACCAGAGACTTTGTTCTCTAAATTAGCGACACAAAGAGATGGCTGAATGGGACCAACCAAACAGAAGGAATAAAACTACAAAATATTATTTTTTATGTGAGAACTTTCTGCCTAAAGGTGACACTTCTTTCTTATTTACTGCTTTTCACCTTCTACTCCTCTTCCTACGGGGCTTAACAACCACGTGGAAACGTATTCATGAGAAATCTGTTAAAGGTTTCTGCAATAGGAAACCTGCAGTTTTATTCTTTATATAAGAAACTTGAGAAAGATTTTGGAAAGTCAGTCCTGGTTTTAAAAACCATTTAAAGAGAGCCAATTAATATAACCAGGCAGATTACAATGAACAGAATGCAGAATAAAATGTAACAGGTGCAGAGGAAATGCAATGCAGGTAGACAATAAGGTGCAAGATCTTTCCAAAATGGAGTGGGAGGTCAAGAGTCCATCTCATCACACTAAGGAGCCATTTAATAATCTTATAACAGAAGGGTAGTAGCTGCGCTTGAACCTGGTGGCATGTGTTTTCAAGCTTTTGTATCTGCTACCCAGTGGGAGGAGGGAGCAGAGAGTGCTGTAATATCCAAGGCATTAATGAATGTCATGTCAAAGCAAAATAGTGTGGACCAAGCCCTGTGAAATACCAGCCTTAGGGGTGGAAAGGCGGCAGCCAAAAATTATTCTTTGCTTCCTGCTACTGGGCCAACTCCTCCTCACTGACAACCAACACTGGCTCACTTTAGGGATGTGTGCTTCACCCACGCGCTACTCTCTCTACACCCATGACCGTGTGGCTCGGCACAGTGGAAACACCACCTATAAATTCAACAATGACACAGATGATGTTGGCAGAGCCTCAGATAGTGAACGGGAGGTGTACAGGGTGAGATAGATCAGCTGATTGAGTAGTGTCACAGCAAACTTGCATTCAATGTCTGTAAGAACAAGGAATTGATTGTGGACTTCAGGAATGGGAAGTTGATGGAGCACACCAGTCCTCATCGAGGGGGTCAGCAATGGAAAGGGTGAGCAGTTTCAAGTTCCTACGTGTTAACATCTCTGAAGATCTATCTTGGACCAACATAGGTAGGTGGGTATATCACACCTGGGATTATTTCCAGGTTGCAGATGATTTCATTCCACGCTGCTCTGATGTTTTGGGAAATCGCAAGTTACAGCAGTGGTTTGCTATTGCCTTCTGCTGGGTGAGTTGTTTTTTTAAAGAGATCACCAGCTCTTGACTGGAGCCAGCTGGATTCGAACTTGGGACCTCTCAACGCTGATGCCACTATGCCACCAGCCAACTCTGGACCAACATATTGATGCAATTATGAAGAAGACACACCAGCCGCTATATTTCATTAGGAGTTTGAGGAGATTTGGCAAATTTCTACAGTTGTACTGTGAAGAGCATTCTGACTCATTGCATCACCATCTGGTATGGAGGGGCCACCTCACAGGACTGGAGAGGGTTGTAGACTGAGCTGGCTCTATCATGGGCACTTGCTTCCCCACCATTGAGGACATCTTTAAGAGGTGATGCCTCAGGAAGGCAGTATCCATCCTGTTGCCCCTCCTTCTGTCCTTACTCCCATGGTTCACTCTCCTCTCCTATCAGAATCCTTTCTCTCCAGCCCTTTACTTTTTTCACCCATCTGGCTTCACCAATCAACTTCTAGCTTGTCCTCCTTCCCCTCCCCCTAGCTTATGATTCTGGTGTATTCCCCCTTCTTTTCCAGTCCCGATGAAGGGTCTTGGTCAGAAATGCTGACTGTTCATTCATTTTCATCAATGCTGCTTGATCTGCTGAGTTCCTTCAGCATATTGTGTGTGTGTTGATCCATCATTTAGGATCCCCACTACCCAGGACATGACCTCTTCTCATTACTACCACCAGAAAGGAGGTATAGGAATCTCCTGTACATTCAACATTTTAGGAACAGCTTCTTACCCTCTGCCGTCAGATTTCTGAATAGACAATTAACCCATAAATACTACTTTACTACTTTTCCTGAGTTTTGTCCAGAATTTTTTTTTTGTGTGTTACCTTCAGGTAAATCACCTCTTTTGGGAGGCTCTGCTCATCTTATGTGAGAATCCATCCGTTCAGAGTCTTATGATATATGTGCCTCTCTCCTTTAGAATGCATTGAGCTTTGTACTTCCCAGAGTCTTAATGGCCTCTGCTAAACCTTTATCTCTGATGAAAACACCAGTGGACTTCCGTATCTTGGAATCATGTCTTGTCATGTCCTTGACTCATTCAGGGACAAACAGAAGAGCATACAGTCAATCATTCCTTGACAAGAAGATAAGAGGAATTCCCTCCAGTTTGTCCAGTTGTTCAATATTATCATGGCTGATCTATACTGGTCTGAACTCCTCTTCTGAGTTCATTTCTTTATACTCTCAATTCTTCAATCTTTCAAGTAGTTATCTATGCCCATCTTAAATATATCAAATGATCTCAAAGAAAAATAAAGAAGAAATTTATACCAATCAACTCAGTTTTAAATGACTTGCCCTGATTTAGTAGTCATGCCCTCCCTTGTTTATGACCCCCACTAGTCAAAACATCTCAGCATCTACCCTGGCAAGCTCATTGAGGATTTTATTTGTATTCCTTCTCCAGGTTTCAGTACCTCCAGCAGGCCATATTTGATATGACAATCCATTTCACTATGACTTTTACTGGGGGCAATCAATCAATATTGATTGGCATCTCTCTAGAGCAAGGGGTTTAGATGGGGTGGAGTTCGTTAGGTGTCTTCAGGAAGGTTTCCTGACACAATATGTAGATAAGCCTAAAAGGAGGAGAGGCTGTACTTGATCTGGTATTGGGAAATGAACCTGGTCTGAGTGGGAGAGCATTTTGGAGATGGTGATCACAATTCTGTCTCCTTTACCGTAGCATTGGAGAGGGATAGGAATAGACAAGTTAGGAAAGTGTTTAATGAGAGGAAGGGGAAATATGAAGCTATCAGCAGGAACTTGGAAGTATAAATTGGGAATAGATGTTCTCAGGGAAATGTACGGAAGAAATGTGGCAAACGTTCAGGGGATATTTGCATGGTGTTCTGCATAGGTAAGTTCCAATAAGACAGGGAAAGAATGGTAGGGTACAGGAACCGTGGTGCACAAAGGCTGTTGAAAATCTAATTAAGAAGAAAAGAAGAACTTATGAAAGGTTCAAAAAAATAGGTAATGATAGAGATCTAGAAGATTATAAGACTAGCAGGAAAGAGTTTAACAATGAAATTAGGAGAGCCAGAAGGAGCCATGAGAAGGCCCTGGTGAGCAGGATTAAGGGAAACCCCAAAGCATTCTACAAGTATGTGAAGAGCAAGAGGACAACACATGAGAGAATAGGACCAATCAAGTGTAACAGTGGAAAAGTGTGTATGGAACTGGAGGAGACAGTGGAGGTACTTAATGAATACTTTGCTTCAGTATTCACTACAAAAAAAGACTTTGTCGATTGTAGGGATGACTTACAGCAGACTGAAAAGCTTGAGCATATAGACATTAAGAAAGAGAATGTGCTGGAGCTTTTGGAAAGCATCAAGTTGGACAAGTCTCCAGGACTCGACGAGATGTACCCCAGGTTACAATAGACAATAGGCGCAGAAGTAGACCATTCGGCTCTTTGAGCCTGCACTGTCATTTTGAGATCATGGCTGATCATCTACTATCAATACCCGGTTCCTGCCTTAATAGACAATAGACAATAGGTGCAGAAGTAGACAATTCGGCCCTTTGAGCCTGCACCAGTCTGTGGGAGGAGATTGCTGAGCTTCTGGCAATGATCTTTGCATCATCAATGGGGACGAGAGAAGTTCCGGAAGATTGGAGGGTTGCATATATTGTTCCCTTATTCAAGAGAGGGAGTAGAGGTAGCCCAGGAAATTATTGACCAGTGAGTCCTGCTTCAGTAGTTAATAAGTTGATGGAGAAGATCCTGAGAGACAGGATTTATGAACATTTGGAGAGGCATAATATGATTAGGAATAGTCAACATGGCTCTGTCAAGGGCAGGTCGTGCCTTATGAGCCTGATTGAAATTTTGAGGATGTGACTAAACACATTGTTGAAGGTAGAGCAGTAAATGTAGTGTATATGGATTTCAGCAAGGCATGTGATAAGGTACCCCATGCAAGGTTTATTGAGAAAGTAAGGAGGCATGGGATCCAAGGGGACCTTGCTTTGTGGATCCAGAATTGGCTTGCCCACAGAAGGTAAAGAGTGGTTGTAGATGGGTCATATTCTACATGGAGGTTGGTGACCAGTGGTATGCCTCAGGGACCCCTGCTCTTTGTGATTTTTATAAATGACCTGGATGAGGAAGTGGAGGGATGGGTTAGTAAATTTGCTGATGACACAAAGGTTGGGGGTGTTGTGGATAATGTGGAGGGTGGTCAGATGTTACAGTGGGACATCAACAGGATGCAAAACTGGGCTGAGAAGTGGCAGATAGAGTTCAACCCAGATAAATATGAGGTGGTTTATTTTGGTAGGTCAAAAATGATGGCAGAATATAGTATTAATGCTAAGACTCTTGGCAGTGTGGAGGATCAGAGGGATCTTGGGGTCCGAGTCCATAGGACACCCAAAGCTGCTGAGCAGGTTGACTGTGTGGTTAAGAAGACATACAGTGTACCGGCCTTCATCAACCGTGGGACTGAGTTTTAGCGCCGAGAGGTAATGTTACAGCTATATAGGACCCTGGTCAGTCCCCACTTGGAGTACTGTGCTCAGTTCTGGTCACCTCACTACAGGAAGGATGTGGAAACTATAGAAAGGGTGCAGAGGAGATTTACAAGGATGTTGCCTGGATTGGGGAGCATGCCTTATGAGAATAGGTTGAGTGAACTTGGCCCTTTCTCCTTGGAGTAACAGAGGATGAGAGGTGATCTGATAGAGTTATATGAGATGATGAAAGGTATTGATCATGTTGATAGTCAGAGGCTTTTTCCCAGGGCTGAAATATTAAACACAAACGGGCACAGTTTTAAGGTGCTTGGAAATAGGTACAGAGGATATATCAGGAGTAATTATTATTTATTTATTTATTTATTTATTTATTTTTACGCAGAGAGTCAGACTGCCGCTGACCGTGATGGGGGGAGATACAATAGGATCTTTTAAGAGATTCCTGGATCGATATATGGAGCTTAGAAAAATAGAGGGCTATGGGTAACCCTAGGTAATTTCTAAACTAAGTACATATTCGGCACAGCATTGGGGGCCGAAGGGCCTGTATTGTGCTGTGTTTAATTCCAATTCACAACACCAACCAATCTGTAATAAAAAAGTAATAAGTTAGAATGAAGCCCACCAAGATTTAAAAATAGGGAACCTTTTCAAATTCAGTGCAGTTCACAGGCTTCATGTGCAATCAATTCCATGCTTCCAAATAGGAAAACAAAAATGATTTACTCAAAATTCCTCAAAGGGTTAAACAATAAGCTCACGGTCACATTCTGCAGACTAAAATAACACGTGCCCACTCTTTTCAATTATTTTACTGTCATTTATCAGGGAAGTACGAGTCAGCACATTGTTTCAGGCAGAGTTGAACCACTTAGCTAAGGCCTTCAGCAACTGGATTTGTTTCATCTGGACTACATTTACCAGTCACACTTCTCCTTCTGAATACAATTGTCGTCAAATATTTTATTGGAACTGATTACAGCATCTGGGGTAGGGCAGTTAATGCAGGAGTGCTCAGGACAAATGAGGAACATGTGCAAGAGTAAACGGTGAACCCAGTCCAGGTTAAGGTCTTCAAATGAATTTAAGTAAATACCCTGCTTTATGTCTGCTTGAGATAAAAAAAAAGACAGGGGCAAAGGAACTGTAGTTCAGGCTGGTTGGTAAAACTCTGGATATCTTGGAAAAATTGTTGTTATCCATGGATCAAGTCACTAGTCTACACAGTAATACACACAAAATGCTGGAAGAATTCAGCTGGCCAGGCAGCATCTATGGAAAAGCAGTAAGCAGTCGATGTTTCAGTCCAAGACCCTTCATCAGTCCCAATGTGGGTCTCGGCTAGAAACTTTGACGGTTTACTCTTTTCCATAGATGCTGACTGGCCTGCTGAGTTCCTCCAGCATTTTGTGTGTGCTGCTTAGATTTCCAGCATCTGCAGCATCAGAAGATCTGCCACATCTTCCCCTTCCCCCCCAACTCTCGGCTTTCCGCTGTGATCGCTCCCTATGTGACTCCCTTGTCCATTCATCCCCCCCCATCCCTCCCCACCGACCTCCCTCCAGGCACTTATCCCTGCAAACGGAAGAAGTGCTACACCTGCCCCCACACTTCTTCCCTCATCACCATCCTAGGCCCCAGAGAGTCCTTTCGGGTGAGGGGCACCACTTCACCTGCGAGTCAACTGGGGTGATATACTGTATCCGGTGCTCCCGATGTGGCCATTTATACATTGGGGAGACCCACCGTAGACTGGGAGGCCGTTTCGCCAAACACCGGCGCTCAGTCCTCCAGCAGTGGCAGGATCTCCCTGTGGCCACACACCTCAATTCCACAGACCACTCCCACTCCGACATGTCTGTCCATGGCCTCCTCTACCGTCAAGATGAGGCCACATGCAGGTCGATGGAGCAATACCTTATCTCCCGCCTAGGTAGCCTCCTACCTGCCGGCATGAACATCCAACTCACAGACCTCCGTTGATACCCCTACCCCCCACCCTTACCCCCATCCCCATCTATTATTTTAGTCTGGTTCTCTTTCTCTCTTTTCCCCCCTCACTATAATCTCTCCCCCCAGCCCTACCTTTCTTTCTCTTTTATTTCCTGTAATTCTCCACCTTCCCCCTAGCCCATTTCCCTTCAGCCTATCACTTCCCAGCTCTCTACTTTATCCTTCCCCCCCCACTTCTTATCCCCCCTCGACCATCCCATGTTACTTCACTCCTGATGAAGGGTTTCGGTCCGAAACGTCGTCACTACCTCCTCCCATAGATGCTGTCTGGCCTGCTGAGTTCTGTCAGCATTTTGTGTTTTTATTAATTTCCAGCATCTGCAGATTCACTCGTGTGCCTGGTAAAGAATAACTTGGTTTTATATAATGTATAAGATACTTCATGTGAGTATTGGCAAACAAAACTTAATACGGATTGAGTACTCCTTACCTGAAATTCTAAAATCCGAAAACTTTTGAAATCCAAATTTTTTTGGACACTGACATTGCATCAGAAATGGAATTTTCATCCTAGCACAAGACACTGCACACCACGGACAGTTCTGAGAAGCATACCTAATGAACAGAAGTTAATGAAAAATAGAAAAACCCTGCATAAAGTGAAAAATGAAGACATTGATCATGTATTTGTCAGCATTGGAGTGAACTAATGCCGCTCAGTGGTATGCTGATCATGAAGCAAGCTCAGATCTATCACGGCAAACTGACAATTGAAGATAATCGTGAATTGGCTGCAGAAATTTAGGAAAAGTTACGGCATTAAATATTTAAAGCATCTACTGATCATGAAGCAGCAGAGAAATTCATTGATGAGTTTGCAAAGGTCATCACGGATGAAAATCCAACGTCAGAACAAGTCTACAATGCTGACTATTTTTATCATCGTTATGTGCCGTGTCATATACATAGGCAATTGTGGTCTTTGACCATGTTTGTTCTTGGAACATTTTTCTACAAAAGTGGTTTGCCGTTGCCTTCATCGGGGCAGGGTCTTTACAAGACGGGTGACCACCACCCCCCGCCCCCCCCCCCCAGCCATTGACAATACCCTTCAGAGATTTTCTGCCTGGCATCAGTGGTCGCATAACCAGGTCTTTAGATATGCACTAGCTGCTCATACGATCATCTGCCACCTGGATAAGCTAAGGTGCCTAAGAGAACAGTACAGGCCGTTTTGCCCTTGATATTGTGCAGGCTCTTTAACCGACTCTCACCCTTCCCTTCCACATAGCCCTCCATCTATCTTTCATCCATGTCTCAATCTAAGAAACTCTTAAATATCCCTGATGTGTCTACCCCTACCATCACCCCTCGCAGGGCATTCCACACACCCACCACCCTCTGTGTAAAAAACCTACCTCTAACCTCCACCATGGTAGCATAGCGGTTAGCACAATGCTTTACAGCACCAACGACCTGGGTTCAATTCCTGCCACTGCCTGTAAGTTCGTATGTTCTCCCCGTGATTGCATGGGTTTCCTCCGGGTGCTCCGGTTTCCTCCCACATGGCAGAGGTGTATCAGTTGGTAGGTTAATTGCTCAATGTAAGCTGTCCCATGATTAAGCTAGGATGGAATCGGGGTTGGTGGGTGGCGCAGCTCGGAAGGCTGGAAGGGCCTGTTCTGCGCTGGATCTCAATGAAAACAAAAAAAAAATTAAAATTTCCCTTCATACTTTCCTCCAAGCACCTTAAAAATGATGTCCCCACCCCCGCACTTGATGGTTGGTACAGAATCCGTCTACCTTTCTTAGTGGTTATAGAGCTGGAGCCCAAAGAGAAGGTGAGCATAATTGCTGGAAGAATACAAACTGCATACTTTAGTGGAGCACGAGTCCATGCAGCAGTGGAACGCACCAACGTGCAAGTTCACAGTTGGATTCCCTGTTATAAGTTTGTATGTTCCTCTCAAGGCTGCACGGGTTTCCTCTGAGTGCTCAGGTTTCCTCCCACATTCTAAAGACCTACAATTAGGGTTAGTGAGCTGTAGGAATGCTGCGTTGGCAAGACTTGCACACGATACTCACTGATTTGATCTCACTCAAATGATGAATTTCTCTGTACGTTTCGATATACCTGTGACAAATAATGCTAATCATAATCTGGATTCCAATAGGTGGTTGCTTTTATTTGTTAATCTTGATTTGATGAATGGGTATGACTTGGTAGGGGTTAGAGAATAAGCAGGATGTTGGGAGGGCTCAAATTTGAGTAGGGTGGACATTCTCTGGTAGGTCTAAAGACTTGTAACAATATAACCCTCTTCTGTATCTGCTTTTCAATCATTTGTACATTTGTTCTGTTTTGTAAATATGACTATTAAACATTACTCATTGCTCTGACTCAGTAGCCAGCGGGGTTCTTCTTTGAACCTATTTAAATTCCTTTTGTTTAAAATTACAGCATTTAAAACCAAATCAATCTCAAATCTTTTCTTCAACAAATTAATGCTCAAAAAATTTGAAACCTTGACCTTTTATTCTGTTATTAAAAGGGAGAATTAGCAGATAATGGTTCAGTAATGGATTCCAGTGTTGCTAACCAGCAACAGGTGTTGTAAATCATGCTTAGAAATTGCTGAAGCCTCTCAGGCTGAGCGAAAAGAAGAATTTGCTCGGGTTGATTTTGGACAAAGGTGCAAAATTATTCATCTCTTCACTGAAGCCAAAAAATGGAAAAGATGATTGGCAATTAATGCCATCACAGAAAGTTATAATCCAGGTTTTTTTTTGTTCAAGAAACAAGACGACATTATCTAAAAATTGGATTTCACCCACTTTAGTTGTTCGGGCATTTTGCTGATATGCAAAACAAAATGCAGGATTATTTAAACTGGTGGTTAAAGAAATTAAGTTCTCATCCTTGCATGGAGGTGGGCCCGAGAGGACATCATCCAGGGGAGCCTGAGAAACAGCATGGAAAGCTGGTTAAGTTACTGGGTAAACAACCAGATTTCCAGAGGCATCACCATCCTAGCTAGTGAACTTAAACTCAAATAATTAAATAGATCCCAAATTAAACCTCACTTTAATAGTGGTAACCATAGAGATTCTGGTTTGTCGTAAATCCATCTAAATCATGGAAGGATCTCACCATCTTTAGCTAGGCTGGTCTATATGTGACTCCAGCCATATTGATTAATTGATATGGCTGAATTGATTAATTGATAACTGAAAGGGATCAACATTACATATCAGTATTTTCAGTGTACATCCTTTGGTTAAATAAATTAAAAGATGCATCATGTAGTCAATTATTGAAACTTACTTTTGAAATTCAGTTCCAGTGATTTATGGCCTGGAAATTGAGGCTCATTCTTTATTGATCTGCTAGACAGATGCTGTGGTTAGGACTAGCAGCCAATTTAGTGAGCTGCAACAACATGGGCAATTAGTGAACAGCCGATGAGAAAGCCAGGGAAGTTTTCATGCTTAAATACTGTACCACAGCTGTTCTGTCATTGCCACATTGACTGTTGGGAAGGGAGTCTGTTCTTAATTTCAGCACAGTACAGCAGTTCATAAACGATGCTTTGCGGATGTTGGAAAACAGAACGGGGCTCACAGAGTCCTCGTGTGGCGTCTGTACATACTTCATTCAATGGTTTAACCCGACAGACCCCTATGCCACTGTGAGAGACAAGCTCATCAAGAAGCTCGTGACCACAGCTGATTGTAGGGATGCGACTGATCGATGGACGCTGGTATAATTGCCAGTGATACTCGAGTGCCTCGCTGAGGACCCTTTAACTCGCGCGCTATGCCAACAGGCCGTTTTATTGGAATTGGAACATTATTGTCACATGTACCAAGATACAGTGAAAAGCTTGTCTTGGCATACTGTTCATACAAATCAATCATTAAACAGTGCATTGAAAGTAAAACAATAAAAGCTACAGAGACAATAATAAAATGCAAGGTCATAACAAGGTAAATTGGGAGGCCAAGAGTCTACCTTACTGTACAAAAGATCTGCTCACGAGTCTGATAACAGTAGGTTGGATCTGTCCTTGAGCCTGGTGGTTCACAATTTCAGGCTTTTGTATATTCCGCCTGATGAGAGGAGGAAGAAGAGAGAATATCTAGGGTGGGTGGGTGGGGTCTTTGATTAAGCTGGCTGCTTTACTGAAGAAGAAGAAAGAAATGTAGACAGAGCCCATGGAAGGGAGGCTTCTGTAATGTGATAACTTCAGGTCGTAGGCTGTATTTAGGAGCTGTAAGTTCCTTTGCTAAAGATGGAAATGGCTGCTGCACAATAGATGATGTCATCTGACTCCAGACAAACATCACGTGTGCCAAGTTGAATTGCACCCAGAGTGCCCAGGAGAATTTCCTGATAGTGACTAATTAACCTGGAAGTGATCATTAGCACAATCTGACACAGACAAAATGGCTTTTATTCACAAATCGTGCATTTGAAAACAAAGAGTAAATGAATCCAAGGTGTGTGTGGGTGTGTGTCTGTGTCTGTGTGTGTGTCTGTGTGTGTGTCTGTATGTGTGTCTGTGTGTGTGTCTGTGTGTAGTAGATGATGGATTTCTACCCAAATGTCTCATTGTTCAGTTTGAAAAACATGCCCACCGGCAGCAGTGTGAACACCAACAGAATTTGTTTCCTGTTTAGTGCATGCCTTCCTGTAGTGATGGATGGTGGAAAGACAGCTGCTTTCAATTTAAACATTCAATACAATCCTGGAACTTCACAGTGGGTACAAATAATGTCCATTCCTAATGCAGGACATTGGCAGTTGTTGTGGAAGAGAAATATTTGGTGGCTGGACTGATGAGTTGCCGGTCTTTCCTGTAACCTCCTCACGATCAGGGTGTTCACAGAGTACTCTGGGAGGGGATAAAATCTGATTCTTGATCTAGTTATAATGTGGGCACAAGAACAGAAGTCAGACAAAAATGCAATATCCTTATATGAAGAGCAACACAAACAAAATTCTGAAGGAACCCAGCAGGTCAGGCAGACATGATACATTTATATAGAGTTAGTCTGGATAATCGTCACAGCTTGCATCAATTTACAGTACAGAAGCTGTCTATTCTGCCCAAACAGACCATACTGGTGTTTGTGGTCCACACACTCTTTCCCCCCTTCCTTAAGATTTAACTCAATCGTGCTGTTCCTTCTTCCTTTAGCAGTCTCCTTGGTCTCCTTCCCTGTAAATGATCTCCTACATTTTACCACTACTCCTCGCAGTTAAAGAAAAACTGCATTCCCAGTTCGCATCATCCTGAATTGGAAATATCACTGTTTGTTCACTGTGATGAGCTAAATCTGGTCTATCATGAAAGACGACCATCCCTTCATTGACGAAATTTGCACTTCACACTGCAATGGGAAAGTAATCAACATAATCAAGGTTTCTCTAACTTCCGTTAATGCCCCCCTCCCTTTCTCATCCCATCCCTTATTTATTTATCTCTCCTCCCCCCCTTCTTTTTTTCCTTTTCTCTCTTTTTTCTCTCTCTGCCCCTCTCACAATCACTCCTTGTATGTTCTTCATCTCTCTCTGGTGCTCCCCTCTCCCTTTCTTTCTCCCTAGGCCTCCCATCTCATGATCCTTTCCTTTCTCCAGCTGTGTTTCCCTTTTGCCAATCAACTTTCCAGCTCTTGGCTTCATCCCTCCCCCTCCTGTCTTCTCCTATCATTTCAGATCTCCCCCTCCCCTTCCCACTTTCAAATCTCTTACTATCTTTTCTTTCAGTCAGTCCTGACTCGGCCCAAAACGTCGACTGTACTTCTTCCTGTAGATGCTGCCTGGCCTGCTGCGTTCCACCAGCATTTTGTGTGTGTAACAAAATCAAGGACCCCTTCCCCACAAGCAGTACTCTCTTCTTCCCCAACCCCACCCATCCACCCTTCCATCAGGCTGCTGATACAAATGCTTGAAAACTTGTACCACCAGGCTCAAGGTCAGTCTTTATGACCTTGAAGCAGAACTTTGATATGGTTGAGATGAACTCCAGATCTCACAATATCCCGTGTCACAGCACTTGCAGCTTATCCACCGACCTGCATTGGATCACCTCTGCATCTATATTCTGTTATTGTCTTTCCTTTTGTAATGTGTCAATGTACTAATGTTAAAGATGAAACATTAGCTTTATTTCTCATACGTTTGTGGAAATGTTGGAACATGCAATGAAATGTTATTGCATCAACGACCAGCACGGTACGAGGACGTGTGGGGCTGGCACCCAAGGGTCATCAGGCGTGCGACACCAACATTACCCTAATCCGTATGCGTGTCTTTGAAATGTGGGAGGAAACCCAAATGGTCATGGGGAGAACATACTGTTCTGTAACCTGCTGGTACTGTGAAGCATTGCTGCCATTCAATTTTGAATAATCTGTCTCATTTTCATTGTATCTCAGTACATGTTAAAATAATAAACCAATTACCAATGACCACATCAGCAATATGAGTACCTTAATCATGCATTCGACTTTGGGCTAAGGACTGCAGCAGTTCAAGGAGTTGCTAATTGAAAGCTTCCTATGACACACACATCCAGTAGTTGAATAAGATGAAGTCATGTTCACTTACTGGGTGTTCTTCCTCGAATTCCCAGTTAGTGACTGTCTCAGACTTAGTGAGGAAGAAGTCTCGTTTATTCCTCACAAGTGGAAGCAACATCTCCACGATTAGAGACGGAAAATTGAAAACTTGGCCACAATGCTGGATAACTGTGTGTGGAACTGCATTCACTAGCAATGGCTAATAGTTTGCTGACAGGGGAGAATTACTGGGGGGGGGGGGGTGTTGGAAATGGAAAAGAAGAAGCTGTAGCCAATAAAAGTAATTGGGACTGGACAGGGATGTATTTTTCCCACCCTCTGGCAGTCCCATTGTATGCCAGAAGGAGCCTGTGCGGAAGGAGTTGCTTTGCTGTCCGACTCAGTGTTGGGTGGCCAGGAGCCAGCTGGCAAGGCATGCACCAGGAGCTGACTGCAATGATAACATTGATAGAATAAATCATTGTCGATTAGCTACAGCAGTGACTGCTTGTGACGCAACCTTAGAAACTGTGCAAACTGTTTACCAGCAGCGAGGCCAGTACCTGATCTAGTGGAGGGCGTGGCACATTGTGCAGTCATATTTAAGGGGACTTTAATACAGTAGAGGAGAGACTTTAGGTGGGATTAGGTTCAGAGGTGTCCGACTGAAGCCCAGAGTTTTAAGTGAATTATGTACTAAAGAGAAAACAGATTTTTCTTTTAACGTGGGCCAATATTAACTTGCCCCAAAAGAAAGGTCATCTGTTGACAAATTAATATTTTAAGTGTAGTTACAGTTGCGTTCTAGTTTTCAAATGCTGGCCTATCTGTGAATATTGTTATTCTGGATATGGAAGTATTTTTGTAACAATTGAAGTTCCATGAAGCCCATTTCTAAAGGCACACTTATCTGACACTGTAATATTGTAGAGGAGACACGAGACTGCAGAGGCTGGAATCTGACGCAGAGCTGTGACCAAAATGTTGGAAATTGTTTGCCCCCCCCCCCCCCCCCCATGGATGCTGCTCGACCTTCTGCGACCCTCCAGTAGATTGTTCGTTGCACTGCTAGGGTGCCTAGCAGTACTGTAGTAATTTTATGTATTGCACTGTACTGCTACTACAAAAAAAATGTAATAACACATGTGAGTGATGATAAATCTGATTCTGATTTGGGTCTTCATTGTGCACTGAGAGTGGGAAAGGGGCAGGGAGAGGGGAATCATGTTTGGGGGGAAAAAAGGGAAGGGAGAGGGGAGGAAGCTGGAAGCACCAGAGAGACGTTCTGTAATTGTCAAAAAAGCCAATTGTTTGGAATCAAATGACCCTGCCTGCTGTCTGACGCCTGGGTGTGCCTGCACCTACACAACCCCCAGCCCTTGGCATTCCTTCTCTGCCACCTGTCCCACAACCCTCCTGCGGGCCTCCATCTTTGCCATTCCCAATATCCTTTGCTGCTGCAGCATTTCTAAAGTCTCCACATTGACAAATACAGTACTGTGTAAATGTTGTAGGCACCCCAGCTATACATATCTGCCTAAGGCTTTTGCACTGTGTATGCGTGTGCCTAAATGGATCTCCAAAGTTTGTCTCAAAGTTGGAAGTACTCTACAAGGTTTCTGGGAACATCTGGGTGGGAAGAGGGCATGGGACAGTTACAAACATGCTGGAAAGTAACAAGAAATGGGCAATAAACAATCTGCTGGAGGGACTCAAAGGTTGAGCAGCATCTGTGGGCAGAAAGAATTGTTGACGTTTCATGTTTCAGAGGAAACAATTCCTTTCCTCCCACAGATGCTGCTCGACGTACTAAGTTCCTCCAGCAGGTTCTGTGTTGCTCTAGATTCCAGCATCTGCGGTCTTCTGTGTCTTCAGGCGAAACGGGGTTATTTGCTTTGGGCGCATATTGCACGGTGCTAGGGGGTTGCAAGGGGCTTTTGCATCGCTTGGGATAGGGTGAGGTGGGGTGGAGTAAGGTGTTGTGAGTTCAAAATCACACTGGGGAGAAGGATTCACCTTCACCATCTGCTAAGGAGGATCACTTGCTTTATGTGCAGCTGGTAATGAAGGTGAAAATTGTTCCAATATTGTATCTCAGGAACTCTGCTACCCCAAAGTAGTTGCTCTTATCAAATGTCAGTGCCATTACATTATCTCTCCCTGCCAAAGCTTTGGTATTTTATCTGCCAACCTGCCCCTCTCCCAAATATGTAACCTGGTGATATCATTACCTGTCACATGGAGTGCAAGTATTAATAGCATGTGTTTTTGTGATAAGGGTTATTGTTTACTCAATCTTGGTCTAATTCCTTAATCAAACTTTTGGTTATGCTAACAGCTGCCTGTGCTAATAGCACAGTAACTGGCCGAGCATCTTGTGAAGAGCCAAGGTGATTTTTGCTACACCAGAGGCACCACACGAATTGAAGTTGTTGTTAGTTTCAGAAAATGCTCTTCTGCATAGAATGCAGCTGTCTACTACATTTGAAAAACTCAAACAGTGAGCAAGAGACAGAACATTTTATTTAGACCATCAGACATTGGAGCAGAATGAGGCCATTTGGCCCATTGAGTCTGCTCTGTCATTTCACTATGGCTGATGTATTATCCTCTAAACCCCTCTCTCCTGCCTTCTCACCATGACCTTTGATGACCTAACTAATCAAGAAGCTATCAACCTCCATGTTAAATATATCCAGTTATATGAGGGGTGATTGATAAGTTCATGGCCTAAGGTAGAATGAGATGAGTTTTTAACTTCAAACTTTCTGCATAATCACTCAAAGAGTTGAACTGCACGTGCACGTAACAAAAGTGTCTTGGACCTCCAGGTGGTCCACAGCAGGGGTGATTGACAAGTTTGTGGCCTACAGTAGAAGGAGATGAGTTATACAGCTCTCATTACATGCACGTGCAGTTCAACTCTTTGAGTGATTATGCAGAAAGTTTGAAGTTAATAACTCATCTCCTTCTACCTTAGGCCACAAACTTATCAATCACCCTGTTCTGTTGACCACTTCTGGAGGTCTAATATGCCAACTTCTACAAAGAAGGGATCTGTATGCTCCACGACCGCTGGACTAAGTGTGTAAATGTAGGAAAAATAAATGAGCTAGTTTTTCTAAAATTTCCTTCTACCTTAGGCCACGAACTTATCAATCACCCCTCATATGAATCTCACAGATACACCATCCTTTGGGTAAAGAAATTCCTCATTATCTGTTCTGTTCTAAAGGGCCGTCCTTGTATTCTGAGGCTGCTCCCTCTGATCCTAGCCTCTCCATGTCCATTTCATGCTCAGTGTATCATTCAGAATATTGTTTAATCAAATCAGGTTTGGCCAAGAAAGCTCACCAATGCCTCTATTTCCTCAGGAGGCAAAAGTGATTTGGCATGTCCCTATCAACCCTTACCAATGTTTATTGTTGCACCACAGGAAGCATCCTATCTGAATGTATAATAACTTGGCATGTCAACTGCAATGCATGTGACCCCAAGATACTACAGAGAGTTGTGGACACAAATCAATTCATCACAGAAATCAGCATGGGCACGATCTATATTTCTCACTGCCTCGGTAAAGCAGCCAAATTCATCCAAGACCCCACATATCCTGGGCATTCTCTCTTCTCCCCTTTCCCATCGGGAAAAGATACAAAAACTGAAAGCACTAGGTTTAGGGACGGCTTCTACCCTGCTATTGTAACACGACCAAATGATCCCCTAGTATGATAAGATGGGTGCTCTAACTTAATATCTCCTTATGATCTTGCACCTTGTTGTTTACCAACACTGCATTTTCTCTATAGCTGTTACACTTCATTCAGCATTGTTATTGTTTTAAGTGATCTTACCTCAAAGCACTGTGTAAACTATTATCTGTATGTAGATTGTGCGAGACAAGCTTTTCAGTGCATATTGGTACTTGTGACAATAACAAAGCTATTCAATTCAATTCCAATTCAGTTTCTGAATGAAAGAGTGAGAGTGAAAAAGAAAAGCTGGCTGCTCTCAATGGATGTCAGTATCTACAGCGGTCACCTCCCTGAGCTCAGTATTGTCACTTCCTTTAGATAACTTTTACACGAAGTTTTATTCATTAAACTTGGCTTGCAAGACATCTGCGAGTGATTTTCCACCCCCCGTCCAACTATCCAGCCACCTGGGTTCAGGCTACAGGAAAGAGAACGGTGGGGAGGATGGAAGCATGTACTTTGTGCTGTTTTGAGAGGACATCACCCCAGGAAACATGCAAGGTTAAATAATCAACCAAGAAACAGGCCACAAATATTAACTTGCCCGAAAGAAAAATAATCAGCACTGTGGTGGCAAACAGGTGGCATATAACACAACATTGTGGAGAACGACGTTGGTTTTATGAACACATTGAAAGCTTGCACTCTATGCCCTTTGCTCTTTTATTAAAAGCCCACAGGTAAAATTCCACTTGTAATCATCATAAAAGGAGTTTTGGACTCTACGTTTGGAATTTGGTTCCATTGGCTAAACGGGGTAAATAAACATTCCTGTAACACGGAAGCCCCTCATTAACACAAACCATATGGGAAAATGAGGCAATACGTCGTACCAAGAAACATCCGACAGTGAAGCAGGATTTCCACGAACACCACAGATGACTTTTGTCAGAACTAATTACTCTCAAAGTACTCCGTATTAATAAGATGTTTACCCACGTGCCATTCAGTGTAGAATCTCCGGCCTTAAAAATACCACAAGTTATTTGCATTGGAGGAAATTTACTCCTTCACTTGTGTGGATTTCACTGATTTTCCAAGTCCCTGTGCACATGGCATACATGCTTCCTCAGCTAAGGGTCATAGAATCATAGGGAAACAGGCAACTGGTCCGTGCTGACCTACACACCCATCTAAGCTGGTCATTGTTACGTTAGGCTCGTAACCTTTCCCACCCGTGTCGTCTAAATGTTGTTTTTGCCTGCATCACCCACTTGCTCTGGCAGCTTGTTATATACACACATCACCTCAGAGTAAGGAAGTTGCCCCTCAGTTCCCTTTTAAATCTTTCCCCTCTCACATTAAACCTATACCCTCAAGTTTTTGATTTCCCTTTTCTGGGAAAAGACTGTATATTCACCCTGTGTATGTTCCTCATGACTTCATACATCTCTATAAAACCAATCATGAAGGGGCTGCTGGACTCTGTGCACTCAGCCAGCAGATAGTAAAACGTGTAGGAGGTTACCCGAAGATCCTGGCTTACCTTCCTCACAAGTAACCATCTACCTACCTGGAGGCCTTAGCTTACATATCCTTGTGGTAAGGCCTGATCTACTTGGACTTCTCCAAGTGCCCTGCTCAAGGCTGCTTTTGGCCTAAATAATAATAACAACAACAAGGAAGCAAAAGGTACTTCAGATGCTGCAAATCCAGTGCAGCAAACACAAGATGCTGGAGGAACTCAGCAGGCCAGGCAGCATCAATGGAGAGGAATAAACAGTCGACATTTCAGGCTGAGACCCTTCTTCAGGATGGGAAAGAAAGGGGGAACATAGAACAGTACAGCACATTACAGGCCCTTCGGCCCACAATGTTGTGCCAACCCTCAAACCCTGCCTCCCATATAACCCCCCCCCCACCTTAAATTCCTCCATATACTTGTCTAGTAGTCTCTTAAACATCACTAGTGTGTCTGCCTCCACCACTGACTCAGGCAGTGCATTCCACACACCAACCACTCTCTGAGTGGTAAAACCTTCCTCTAATATCCCCCTTGAACTTCCCTCCCCTTACCTTAAAGCCATGTCCTCTTGTACTGAGCAGTGGTGCCCTGGGGAAGAGGCGCTGGCTGTCCACTCTGTCTATTCCTCTTAATATCTTGTACACCTCTATCATGTCTCCTCTCATCCTCCTCTTCTCCAAAGAGTAAAGCCCTAGCTCCTTAATCTCTGATCATAATCCATACTCTCTAAACCAGGCAACATCCTGGTAAATCTCCTCTGTACCCTTTCCAATGCTTCCACATCCTTCCTGTAGTGAGGCAACCAGAACTGGACACGGTGCTCCAAGTGTGGCCTAACCAGAGTTTTATAGAGGACACAAGAAGAAGACACAATAACTAGGTGGGGGGTACAAGCTAGCAAGTGAGAGGTGAAACCAGGTGAGGGAGTTGAGAAGCTGGGAGGTGGAAAAGATAAAGGGCTGAAGAAGAAGAAATCTAATAGGAGAGGAGAATGGACCATGGTAAAAGGGAAGGAGGAGGGGCATCAGAGGGAGGTGATAGGCGGGTGAGGGGAAGAGAAGGGGTATGAAGGGAACCGGAATGGTAAAAAATAGAAAGGTGTGAGGAAGTGGGAGAAATTACCAAAAGTTAGGAAAATTCCTGTTCATGCCATTAGGTCGGAGGCTACCCAGATGGAATATGAGGTATGGCTCCTCCAGCCTGACTTGACCTTACTGTACCAATAGGGTTAGGAGGATCAGGAATACTTCTCCCATTCCAAAGATCCTGGTGGCCCATCCCTTACTCTGCCCAGCACAGACCTACCCTTTTCCCAGCCCTGGTCATTTCCCTGAAACTAGCATTTCTAAAGTGCCATTCACTACCCGAGGATGTTATGTGGCTTTCTAATTCAATCAGGTACATGGTTACGTCTCACTGGAGTGGGATTCATATACAAACATAGATTTAGGATTGGTTAACAAACCGTAGACAGGGCAGCTATTACAGGCAGAGTGACTATAACATAAGAGATTCATGCAGGTGCTGGGAATCCAGAACAAGAAACATAAAGTGCTGGAAAAACTCAGCAGGTCAGAAAACACTCATGGGGAAATAAACAGTCCGCATTCGGGCCGTGTCTCTTCATCAGGAGTGATGTAACTATCAGAAATTAGGAGTCATAGGGCAAATTTCTAGAAAACATTGAGTTAATTAAATACATCTAAATTAAGTCAGTTCAAAATTTTGATTTGAAGCTGAATGTCTTCCTTCCTGAATCTCTCCATTAAAATGAATGTGATCCCATTTTCCACAAGCAGGCTGCCCTGTGTAAGAGCAGGGAGTTGGTGTCCCACAGCTGGACTTGACAAAGTGTCCAATGTCGGAATGACGGCTGGCAGGACACTTGGCAACAACTAGACCTCGGGGGTACTTCAATTTGCCAGTCTATCTCTTCTCACCAAAAGGACTTAGCATCTCCTCTGTGATGGCCAGTGACAGAGAATGCACAAGTACATTGATTGATTGGAATCTAATCATGTAACAGCTGTAATAAATTGATCAGAAGGCTAGGTTTAATCATTGCCTCCTTGCTCCCAGTCAGATGCCTTTGACAGAGCTGCTTCTAATAGCTCAGTGAAATGAAGATAAATCGTTGAGGCCAACTTAATGTTTCGCAGCTGCAGCTAGCAGGATTGCTGCTCCCTGCTGGCGTTAGGACTTTGTCTCAGTGCAGGGTCTCCATTAGACACGGACAAATAGGTGCACCCTTCAAGGTACCGGCCTCTGAACCGTGTGAGGTTCCAGTCCTAAACTGACTAATTATTTAGTCCGTATATTTGCACTAAAAATTGTAAGAACACATTTGTTGTGTGTGTGTGTGAGAGAGAGGGAGAACTGAAGGAGTGGGAAGATTGTATAGAGCATATGGATCTACACCAAGTCACGTGACTGATTTCTGTATTGTATATCCTTTGTAGACAAATCATGACCATTTTAGAACCTTGGGATATTAGTGTAGGGAGTTTATTCAGCCCATCAAGCCTCTATCAACTCTTTAAAAAAGTTATCTAATTGGCCCCTCTTTCCCTGGTCTTGTCCCCTTGGCCTTGTCAACTCTACTGGTTCAGATTGTTAGCTTAATCAAATACTATCCACCTTCTTCTCGTGAATGGTACTCCTGGTATCCAATCTCCATCACTTTTCACTTTTCATGCATAGTGTAGATACAAATGCAGGCTGGGAACTGTGGTTGACTCACTGGGACCTGTACTCAGAGGCGATGTTATTAGGTACAGAAGTAGAACCAGGTGAGGTTTTCTGCTGCTGCAGACCATCCACTTCAAGGTTCGATCTGTTGGGCATTCAGAGGTGCTCTTCTGCACACCACAGTTGTAATGTGTGGTTATTTGAATTATTGCCATCTTTCTGTCCGATTGAACCAGTCTGGCCATTCCCCTCTGACCTCTCTCATCAACAGGGCATTTTTGCCCAAGGAACTGCCACTCACTGAATGCTTTTATTTATTTTATCATTCTCTGTAAACCCTAGAAACTGTTGTTCATGGAAGTCCCAGGAGATGAGCAGTTTCTGAGAAGTTCAAACCACCCCGTTGAGCACCAACAATTATTCCATGGTGAAAGTCACTTAGAGGGTTCCCTCATTCTGATGTTTGGTCTGAGCAACAACTGGACATTTGCTTTGGGATGCTGCCACATGATTGGCTGAATACATATTTGCATCAATGAGCTGGTGTACCTAATAAAGAGGCTTCTGAGTTTATGTCCAGATCTAGCGTTTCGTATTTACCCGTCTCTCTCTCCCACAGACAGCTGTACACACACCTGCATAGACAGCTACACTGGTTCCTAAGCAAGATGAATGAATTCAAGTCTCAATATTCTGAAACTAACATGGACCTTCTGCAGACAAATGCAACTGTGAAATTACCAGTTGTCATAAAGATTTCTGATTCAGATGTGTCACCTTAAATGAATGAAGTAACCATCCCATCTTCCCTGCAGTCTGTGCCTCCTCCCTGGTGGTATTGGTGTTTGGGTCTGCTGTCTGAGGACTGTGCCCTTGAGGCTAATGTCCCTCTCCAGTTACTGCACAGTGAAGTGTTGGCAGCTGTGATGACCTGTAGGAATCATACAGATCCTGTTTTTCCCTTTTCTGGTGTAATGCCGCTTCCTGCTGGATTTTGGCCAGTTTTGTAATTTATATTGTAATGAACCCAACTGTCACTTGCACTAAATGCATCCATATTTTAACAAGGCAAAAATAGGTGCCATCGAATTAACAACAGAGTCTGTGTTAACCAAGTAAAAATACTACAGCATCTTGACATGTGTGCACTGATATCCAGGTGTAATAAGGGTGGCATTAAAAGATTATAGATGGGTATTAATTTTTTCAAAATTAGCAGCAATCTTTCACCATTAAATCCCTCTTGGAACCCAATATAACAACAGTAGGTTGAAAGGAGACATGATGTATTAAAATAAATAGGATTGAGAAGTCAGAGCCAATAGACTGTGTGATTAGGAGGATAAAGAGGGGCCTGTGGCATTAGGCTTTATCATAAGCTTGCAACAGAAAACCTGTCACTCAGTAGTGGGATTGAAAAACCTTATTTTCAATTGAAAGAACTCGTGACACCTACATTAGATCAGCCTTTGTCCCAGAACCGGCTGTCAGAAAACCCAGAAAAACTGGGACCCTAAATTTTGTAGCTCTCATACATACCAAAATGTTGATGAAACACAATGTAAGTAAGCACTCTGCATGTCCTCAAAGATCCCATGTACTTTTCCAACGTAGTAAATATTATGACGTACCGTGAAGTGGCGAACAATTTTCACACAGGTTGGGCCCAAAAAGCAGCAGAGATATTGGTTTTGGCTGGCACTCAGGTGGGTAGGTCTTTCCATCTTGGCCCGTTCTGTGCCAGGAAGGGAGAGGAGCAAAAGAGATGGAGAAGTGGTAGGGCAGGAAGGAATGCCCTTGGTTAACTTGGTTATTTGTTTTTGAGTTATGGGCATTACAGCTGAACTGGTTCTGAGAATATGATGGTCATTTCCCTTCTTGAATTACTATAGAATATGCCAAGTCATCTGAGCATCAGTGCCCAGTGCCAGTGAATGATTGGTGTATGTTTCCAGGTTGGGAATGGTGTCTGCCTCAAAGGGAAGCCAGCAGCTGAGGTTGCTTTCAAGTGCCCTCTATCCTTGTCGTTCTGGGAGGTAGAAGTCATTGGTTTGGAAAACCCTGTCCAAGATGTTCTGCAGAATAACTGCAGTCTGTTTTGCAGATAATAGCACAGTGACAGAGTGAACTTTCAAGCAATGGGATGTATTTAGGTGTTCCTGCTCCAACCTAGTCAAACAACCTTCCTTCTTCCCTTCCAATTTTTATAATAAATAACACAAATATTCCAAGAAATGAACTAGAAAGACCATAGGTTTCTTTTTTCCAAAGGTTTTTTTATTACTGAAATTGTTTGCAGCTGTGACTAAGAAATCAATGTAATTGCTCGAGACTCTTGGAGAGCTGGAAACCCAGGCATAGTCCGGGCACGGCCACAAAAAAGGAGGGCTCAATAATTCTCTCTCCAGGTTTGGGCCTGAATTCTGGGCATCGAAACATGAATGACATTTCATGAGTTGATGTCCTTGGGGGGGAGAGAATAGGTTAAAAAAAGAGCCAAAACAATGCAGGAAGATCTCTCAAATGCTTGAATCCCTATCCCATGAGCTGTGGCAGTTAACGTTTGCTTTTCAACACCCATTGTAAGACTGGGGTTCAATTCTCATCGCAGTGACCACATAGATTTCCACTGGGTGCTCCAGCTTCCTCCCATATTCCAAAGATGTATGATTTAGATTAGTAAGATGTGGCTATGTTACGCTGGTAACAGAAGCAATTAAATGCCTTTACAAAAAAGCACGGTAGAGAGTACATTGACTGGTTGCGTCACAGCCTGGTATGGAAACACCAATGTCCTTGAATGGAATATCCTACAGAAAGTAGTAGATATGGCCCAGTTCATCACGGGTAAAGCCCTCCCCACCACTGAGCACATATATACGAAGCATTAACACAGGAAAGCAGCATCCATCATCAAGGACTCTCACCATCCAGCCCATGCTCTCTTCTCACTGCTGCCATCAGGAAGAAGGTACAAGAGCCTCAGGACGCACACCACCAGGTTAAGAACAGTTATTACCTCTCAGCCATCAATCTCTTGAACCGTAAGGGATAACTTCACTCGCCCCATCACTGAATTGTTCTTTATTTCATGTTCTTGATAATTATTCTTATTTATTAATTTGTTCATTTCTTTTTGTATTTGTACAGCTCATTGCCTTTTGTACATTGGTTGTTTGTCCTGTTGATTCTATTGTGTTTCTTGGATTTACTGTGAACGCCCACAAGAAAATGAATCTCAGGATTGTATATGGTGACATATATCTACTTAGAGTAATAAATTTACTTTGAACTTTGAACTTCTGAACGCCTGCACATCTTGGGCTGTGTTGGTTGTTGATGCAAGCAATGCCATTTAACTGCATGCTTTGATATATATTTGGCAAATAAATCTGACCTTTGAACCTTTGAGGCGAGTGATCAACATCTACTCTGCACAATCACAGATTGTTCTTAGCTAGTGCAAATCACAATTGCGACCATTTGTGAGCTCCTTTGTGCCAATCAGGTAATGTGACTTGGCATTCAGTGTCAGTCACGCTTGCAATCCCAAATGAATTTCCACATCAGAGGCATGTTGGATGACGTCTTTCCCCTTGGGCAATGAGCTACTGAGCCAGGTTTTCGGAAGAGAGGATGGAGAAGCACATTTAGGCATCAGATTGTGCAACACACATTCATCGTGCCGGTGAAACTTTTTGCAGGGAGTCAAGGACCAAACTGATTCAAGATTCAGGATTATTTATTGTCGTTGTTCAGTACATGAGTGTAAACCAGAACAAAACGATTGTTACTCCAGATCTGATGTAGCGTAAAAACACAGTAAGCATAAAAAACACAACAAATGTAAATATAAAATCAATCTTATAAAGTACAATATACAAGTAACTGTTTGGGTATGGTCATTAATACATAAGATTAGATTATACACACAAACTGATGGTATATATATAAAATGACTGTGGCTGCAGGAGCACCTGTACATGAGGTGACTCTCACAGGAAATGATAAAGTGTCAAAGTGACTCTTGGCAAGAGGAAGTTTTCAGTGAATTGGATGCTAGAATCCAATTTTGTATCCAAGTTTGTGGATGATATGGAGATAGGTGGAGGGACAAGTAATCTTGAGGAAGCAGGGAGGCTACAGATGACTCATATATTGGAAGAAGGGGCAAAGAGTGGGAGATTGAATATAGTGTAGGGAAATGTGTGGTCATGCACGTCAGTAGAAGGAATAAAGGCATAAACTATTGTCTAAATGGGGAGAAAATTAAAAAAATCCGACGCGCAAAGGGAATTTGTAGTCCTTGGGCAGGATTTTTCAAAGGTTAACTTGCAGGGTGAGTCAGTGGTGAGGAAGGCAAATACAATGTTTTCATTCATTTTGAGAGAACTAGAGTAAGAAAGCAAGGACATAATGCTGAAGTTTATAAGGCTTTGGTCAGACTGCACTTAGAGTACTGTGAGCAGGTTTGGCATTGGAGAGGGTCCAGAGAAGGTTCATAGAACAAAAGGTTAACATATGAGGAGCTTTTGATGGCTTTGATTCTATACATGCTGGAGTTTAGAAGGATGGAGGGGGGAATCTCATTGAAAGCTATTGAACATTCAAGGTCTAGAGAGAGTGGATGTGGGCAGGATGTTTCCTATAGTGGGTAAATCTAGGAACAGAGGGCACAGCCTCAAAATACAAGGATATCCCTTTAGAACAGAAATGAGAAGGAATTTCTTTAGCTGGAGGGTACTGAATCTGTGGAATTCATTTCCACAGATGGCTGCAGAGGCCAAGTCATTGGGTATATTTAAAGCTGAGGTTGATTGGTTGTTGGTTAGTCATGGCATCAAAGGTTACGGCAAGAAGGCAGGGTAATGGGGTTGAAAGGGATAATAAATCAACCATGATAAAAGAGCAGAGCAGACTTGTGGGCTGAATAGCCTTTGTCTTATGGCTTTATGGTCAAGGTAGCAGCAGGGCATATGAAATCACAGTGCGACGGTGACCGTGTCAGTGCGGGTATGAGGTGTGGAGTGTAGGCGTAAAGTGGCCCGACATGGGGGGGGGTGGTGGTGCATGTAGGGTTCTGAGGAGTTGTGGAAAGGAGTGGCTTACTGGTGGGATGGATTAATGGCTGGAGGTGTTGATCAGCCTGACAGCTTGGGAGAAGAAACGATTTTTGAGTCTAGTGGGCCTGTCGTGAATGCTACCTGACGCGAGTGGGACCAGAATGATACTAATAACAGGCAAATTCTTGGCAAAGGGAAATCAGGAAGCCAATAGTTAAAGTGAGTCCCGAGTGCTTTTCATTAGTAGAGTTACAGAGTTTAAATGACAGCACACATCCATACTCCCCTCTCCCCTCGCCCCCGCCACCACCAGCCCTCTTGTCATTTTGTTTGAAGGTGCCAAGCCATTCTTCAGAAGCGCCAGCAAACAAAAACAAAATTTGTCACGCGGTGAGAATCAAGAGGGGCTTTTTCACGGTGCAGATGTGGGATTAAATTTCATGCTTTGGTCTCTGGTAATGTGGCAGGCTTCTCAGTTACATAGAGACCGCTCGACTTTGGACTCAATCAGCTTTCCGCACCATTTCAGTTCAGAGGAGAAAAGCGCCGTGGAGCATTCACTGTAGCCAGTTGAGTGTTAATAGCAAAAACTGTAGCAGACAACATTGCCGAGTTTTCAGAATTCCCAGGATTTCAATCTGTTGCCCTCAGTTGTGACGGTGTTTTGAATCTGTTGTTTTACTTGGTTTTAACACAGAGCACATGCTAACAGAGATTTATCTCAGCACAGAAACCAACCTTTAAGCCCATCACACTGAACATTGCACTTATCTAAACACAAGAAATTCTGCAGATGCTGGAAATCCAGAGTAATGCACACAAAATGCTGGAAGAACACAATAGCTCAGGCAGCATCTATGGAAATGAACAAACAGTTAACTTTTCCAGCTGAAATGCTTCACAAAGCTGTTGAGTTCCTCCAACGTTTTGTGATCGTATTTACCCACACATTTCATTTACGCACATTTAGTCTGTAGTCTTCTATATCCTGGTGATTCAAATTTTTATCCAGATGCTTCTTAAATTATATCCCATCTGACTTTTGAGTCCATTCACTCTTTTCTATATTAGGAGTTTTTCCAATCCACTTCTCCTATTGTCAGAAATAGCCAATTATCTTCACTCATTAATTCAAATGCTAAGACCAGACCCTTCCCCAATAATTTACTGTTTGTGTTTGGGTCACCAACTGCCCAAGGTGAACGTGACTCAGACTTCTTATCTATATGGTCACATTGCTAATATTACAGTGCTAGTGACGCAGGTTCAGTTCTTGCCACTGCCTGTCTGGAGTTTGCACCTTCTCCCCATGACTGCATGAGTTTTCCCTGGGTGCTCGTTTCTTCCCACATTCCAAAGACGTACAGGTTAGCTGGTTAATTGGTTGCAGGGATATAATTGGGTGTGTGGACTCATTGGGTCGGAAGGGCCTGTTACTGTGTTGTATCTCTAACAAAATAAAAATAAAACATTGCCAATTGAACTCATTTGTACTTTGACCACTTTCTTACTGGAATGCATTTGCAATCCCTTCACCACTCCTCCCATGCATCCACATTTTCGATATTACACCCATTAACTAAAGGCAGGTATGGAGTATGGTGCTACTGGGATCCAGCAGTCCTTTGATATTTTGTTTAGATAGGTGTACAGTATGTCCTTCGTGTATTTCCTGACATGCTCTTTGTTGTCCATGACCAACTGAGGACCTACTACTGTTCTCATTCCATATCTTTACCATGTACTTGCCAATAAAAATTGTGATTGCATGGATTGAGAGTTGATTGAACTTGAGTGTCAGGCAACTAACACGCAGCTTCAGGCAGGCAATCAGAAAGACAGATTAAAACTTGGTCTTCATTGCAAAAGAATTTAGGTCAGCACTAAGGATGTCTTACTGTAGTTCTGTAATATATTTGTGAGATCACAACTGGACTATTTCATATCATTTTGATCTCCTTGCTGAAGGATTGATCTCCTTGTTCTGAAGGGAGTGGAGTGAGGAATCACCAGAATGGTTGTTAAGGTGGCAACTCTAGCAATTGAGGCAAGACTGAGTAAGCAGGACCAGTGTCCTCTGGAGTTTAGAAGAATCAGAGGCAATGTTGAACATTCTTAGACGTCTCAACAGGTTGAATACAAATAGGATGTTTCCAAGGCTGAAGAGTCAAAATAAGACACTGCCTATTTAGCACTGAGATGAGGAGCAATTTCTTCACTCAGTAGGTGATCTTTATGGTCTTGGAGAGTATTACAGCAAAGATCAAGGTGTTAGAGGAATCAAAGTGGATAGAGCAGTAAAGAGGCAATGCGCATGAACTCTTGAATGGTGGAGACGGACGTCCTCGTCCAGCCCCTATTTCACATGTTCTGATGGCATGGTCTCTGCCTGCCCTGCGGCCGTTGATGAGATGTATTGAACAAGCACTGGCTGTGGGCTGAACCTGGATTGTTTTGTCTGCACCTCACCGCCATGCTGCCTTGTGCCTTTATCAACAAAACCACTGGGATAAGATCAGATTTCTGCCTTTACACTTCACTAGAAAGCAGGTTGTCCAGAAATGAAAAGCTGCTCTGTGAAGGATGTTACTGCAAAAGAAGCAGAACCATTCCCTAAAAGACTTCTATTTACCTTGCTCCTATTGCGGCTGGTGAATGTAGACAGTTCCTGTAGTGATGCAATTAGGACCAGATAATCATTTTGTTAGTCCTGTTGACTCAGGGATACATGGGGGCTGAGAGGTAACTGGACTGCCCTTGTTTGAAGAGTTCCAGGAGATCTCTGTTGCCTCCCTTGTATGGCACAGGGAGCTTAGGTTTAGCAGCTCATCTGAAAGCCACCCCTCTGCACTGAGCTGGGGTATTAACTCACAGTTTGCTACTCAGCAGCATTCCACAAGCTGTAAAACACTTTGAAGGATATAGAAATGCAAATCTTTTCTTACCGAGTGCAGCTCTATCTTCCCTGCTGCATTTCAGCTCAGAGCAAAGTGACCCCCCCCCCCCCCCCGCCGTTCTGGGAATCAGAATCAGGTTCTTGGTTGCATGGACTATTCAGAAATCTGATGGCAGAAGGTAAGCAGCTGTTCTCAAAATGGTGAGTGTAGGTCTTCAGTCTCCTGGACCTCCTCTACATTGTTAGTAACATGAAGGGGGCAGGTCCCAGATGGTGAGGGTCATTGGTGATGGATGTAGAGCACCACCTCATGAAGATGTCCTCAGTGGTAGGGAGGGTTGTGCCTGTGACAGAGTCTACAACTCCCTAACAGCCTCTTGAGATCCTGTGCGTTGGAGCCTCCATACCAGCCTGTGTTGCACAGTCAGAATGCTCTCCACTGTGCAAGTGTCTTTGGTGACGTACCAAGTCTCTGCAAACTTCGAATGAAGTAGAGCTGCTGGCTTGCCTTCTTTGTGGTCGCAACAAGGTGCTGGGCAGTTCAGTTCCGGAGTTCTGCTGCACAGTTGTAAAATGTATTCCCATTATTGACATGAACTAGTGTCGATCACTGTTGGCTATATTTCATTAGGAGATTGAGGAGATTTGGTATGTCACCAAACACTCAGCTGATTTCTACACATGGAGAGCATTCTGATTGGTTGCAACACCATCTGGTATGGAGGGGCCATTGTACAGGATCAACAAAAGCTGCAGAAAGTTGCAAGCTCAGCTAGCTTCATCTTGGGCACGAGCCACACCAGCATTGAGAACATCTTCAAAAGGGGATGCCTCAAAGTGCATCAGCCGTTAAGGACCCATCAACAAGTATGTGATCTCTTCTTATTACAACCATCAGAGAGGAGGTACAGGAGCCTAAAGACACACAGTCAACATCTTAGGAACAGCTTCTTCCCCTCCACTTCCTTGGGGGGTGTCACGGTACCAGAGTGGTTAGCACAATGCTTCATCGTACCAGTGACCAGGTTCCACTGCACACTGCCTGTAAGGAGTTTGTGCTTTATCCTCCTGGAATGCATGCATTTCCTCTAGGTGCACTGACTTACCCCCACAGTTCAAAGATAGTTGGTAGATTAATTGGTCATTGAATGTTGTCCCATGATTAGGCTAGGACTAAATCGGAGGTTGCTGGGCAGCCTAGCATGATGGGCCAGAAGGGCCTATTCTGCTCTGTATCTCAACAAATCAATCAATTAGATTTCTGAACAGACAACGAACCTACCCATGAACACTACCTCACTATTTTTCTTTCCTTTTTGACTACTTATTTAATTTATTATTTTAATATATATTTCTTATTGTGATTTATAGTACTTATTTTATGTATTGCAATTTACTGCTTCTACTAAACAACAAATTTCATGACATACATCAGTAATATTAAACCTGATTCTGATTCTAGATATTAAAAAAACCAGGATCCCTTGTCCGTTTAATCTCCGTCCTTTCCTATCACACATGGCTTCGATTTTCTTGGTAAACAGGTTGATTTAATCATTTACACTTGTATCAAGTACAGTGAAATATCAAATTAAATAACCGACAAACCTGTAGCCAGCTGTAGATGTCAGTAACTGGAAAACAGAAGAAGTTAAATACAGTCTGAGGCTTTGAACATTAAAATGCAGACTTTTAAAATGACTCTGCTAATGAAATCAGACTTGCTTGTAAGCTTGTAATAAACCTGTGATGCTATAGTAGCTGATATGTGTTGTCAAAGAGTCTCACAAAGTTGAGCCACTGTCATGGAACTGTCACAGTGCAGAAGGCCATTCAGTCCATCAAGACTATGCTGCCTCCTAGAGGACGGGAAGTGTATTGATTAGGTTTGCTTTCCTTTAAATTGTGACGTGCTGCCTTTGTCAATTTAGCAAGATATCCTTATAGAGTCATAGAGTGCTACAGCACAGGAACTGGCCCTACGGCCCATCTAGTCCATGCTGAACTGTATTCTGCCTAATCCCATTCAACCTGCACCTGGACCATAACCTTCCCATGTATGTTCTTATCCAAACTTTTCTTAAATGTTTCAATTGAACCCACATCCACTACTTCCACAGGCAGCTCATCCAAAGTCTGTCTGAAGAATTGGGAAAGCAAGGAGAAAACTAGTATCAATTCATGGTACGTTCTGAAAATGCAGCTTCAGACAGCAACGAACATAAAGGAAAGTGCTCCTCATAGTTGGCATCTTTAATAAAAAGAGATATTTACATCAGAAAATACTTCTTGAAAGCCAGTTTCTACCAATTAATAAAGATAAGAGTTGCACTGGACTAATACCTTCCTTGATCTCAGGCGTCCGCCAAGTGTCATTGGAAGACTTTTGAAGTTAAGCCATGTTTGCAATATTATGGTTATGTTGCTAGAGAGAGATAAGTGTGAAGCTGTCACAGGAGTCAGCCTAACCTTCATTTGCTGAAAAAGAGTGGAAATTTTATCATCGAGCTTGCTTCCATGGAACAGTTTTACATTTAATGCAAGTTTTGACAATGCCACACTTAAATATTGTGAAACTAAAATGAGACATAAAGCATTGATGGACACACAAGCGACTGCCGCCCTGATGAAGGGTCTTGACCTGAAACATGGACTGCTCATTGATGTGGTCTGATCCATTGAGTTCCTCAAGCTACTTTGTGTGTTGCTTCTGATAAAACACTGATGGCTACAGTACTCCACGGATTATTCATCTGTAGCACAGCCTTAAAATAGAAGGAGTTCCCTTAAGAAGAGAGATTGGAAGGATTCCTTTAGCCAGAGGATGATGAATCTGTGGAATTCATTGCCATAGATGACCGTGGAGGCAAGTCATTCATTTTATAGGTTCTTGATACCTTTGATTAGTCAGGGCATCAAAGGCTACAAGGAGAAAGGTGGAACATAGGGTTGAGAGGGATACTAAATCAGCCTTGATGGAATGGCAGACCAGACTTGATGGGCCAAATGGCCTAATCCTGTTCCTACTGTATGTCTTATGGCCTTAAAGTCTTAATAATACTAGCAAAGCTAGAGCAAGGTACTAGTGGAATCCAACAGGCTAGTGTAATGGTTGCTGTAAGGGAGATAACCTCTAGCATTCAAAAATCTAGAATATAGATAGAAACACTGTGAATAGACAGTAAGTTAGTAAGAATCTAAAATAGAGACTCAGAGATAAGAATATGTTGGCTGGGGTCTGTATACACCTCACATGAATGCATTACCTGAAATACTTTCTTTTATTTTAATAGAATAATTACAATTTCCTTTATATAAACGAAAGTCGTTGTGAGCTCTGACTGGAAAGTAGCCTCCTATTTTCTGCCTGTGAACAATTTTCTTTTTCTCTTTAGGTCTTTTTTTTTGTCTTTATTTTTAGGTTATCTGGGGTTTATGGAAAATATACAACACAAAAAACAGGAGATTCAACCCAAACAACCCTGAATTTATGCACAATTTGAGCTTCCTGCTGCTCTTCCTCATTTGAATTCATCAACATAATCCTCTATTTTTCTTCTGCATGTGCTTGCCCAGCCTCCTCTGCAATGTACCTGTACTATTCACTCGACCACTTCCTCTGTGAACAGGCTACATATCTTAATGTAAAACAAAATATTCGGAATTTCCATGTTAGATTTCTTAGTGACTACCTTATTTTGACGGCCACTAAATATGCGTTTCTATATGTGCAGGAATATTCCCTTCATATCCACTCCATCAAAACCCTTCATAATTTTAGACTTTTCTTTGGTGATCTTTGAGTGTCAAGGGAAAACACATCTGTTCTGTCTTTTGGGCCACTATGAACGTCTTCCTGCCAGTCACTTTATGTAGAGCTTAGCATCACTTTATGGATATGCAATCTATGCATGTAATCTATCTTATGTATTTATATTTGTAGTGTGTTTTTTTATTATTATTGTGTTATTTATCTTTTGTGTTTTTTTTGCTGGCCACCTATTTTAATTCCACGTCCCATTCCCATTCTGATATGCCTATCCATGGCCTCCTCTACTGTCAAGATGAAGCCACACTCAGGTTGGAGGAACAACGCCTTATATACCAGCTGGGCAGCCTCCAACCTGATGGGATGAACATTGACTTCTCTAACTTCTGTTAATGCCCTTCCTCCCCTTCTTACCCCATCCCTGACATATTTAATTGTTTGTTTTTTTTCTCTCTCTCTCTCTGCCCATCACTCTGCCTGTTCTCCATCTTTCTCTGGTGCTCCCCTCCCCCTTTCTTTCTCCCTAGGCCTCCCGTCCCATGATCCTTTCCTTTCTCTAGCTCTGTATCCCTTTTGCCAATCACTTTTCCAGCTCTCAGCTTCACCCCACCCCCTCCTGTCTTCTCCTATCATTTCACATTTTCCCCTCCCCCTTCTACTTTCACATCTCTCAGTATCTCACCTTTCAGTTAGTCCTGACAAAGGGTCTTGGCCCGAAATGTGGACAGTGCTTCTCCCTATAGATGCTGCCTGGCCTGCTGCGTTCCACCAGCGTTTTGTGTGTGTTTCTTTTAATCTGGTGTTCAGGTTAATCAAGCATCTTTTTTGGTAAACTACTTGTGAACCAGAACAAACTCTGTTGACGTGGACATTTTCGCTGGTGCTCCTACATCCTTCATACTTTTTTCATTCTGGCATTAATAAGATCATAAGACATAGGAGCAGAATGAAATCCACAGTTTCATTCACCACCCTCTGGCTAAAGAAATTCCTCCTCATCTCTGTTCTAAACAGACATTCTCATCTCTTCAGTCTGTGTCCTGGAGTATGTAATTCATCAGAATATAAATCTTCCAGTCAAAATGCATATGGCTGTGGAGAAAGTGGTTGCTATATAAATGCAACAGGTAGATCAGGGCTGCTGCACAACTACTTTGGAAACTGATGTCATCCACATTGATTGATGTGTTGATCAGCACACTGTGAACCCTGGCACACAGACTCTTGACTCCTCCCGTAACTTTACAGTAGAGCCTTAATGCTAAGTGCAACCTTCAGTTTTCTTTATCCCCTGCAGTCCATTGGCTTTTAAAACCTAAATTTGGCTTAAGCTAATGCTTACAGCAATGATTTGCTTCTCCAATTCCCATTTGCAACTGTGGCTTGCATTGTGAGGTTTTGACATGTGTTTCTCCATACATGAAGTGTTACTGCTTTTACACAGTCCATTTTATCACTATGGTAATGACATTGAGGCTACCATGGAAAAGACAAACATTGACTTGGTTGCCATTGGGATCTAGACATGACTCATAGAATATAGAATACTGGACATTACAGCACAGTTCAAGCCCTTCAGTGCGTAATATTGTGCTGACATTTTAACCTACTCTTAAGATCAATCTACCTCTTACATAGCCCTCCATTTTTCTATCATCCATGTACCTACTGAGAGTTTCTTAAATTTCCCTTATGTATCTGTGTCTACCAACACTCCTGGCACTCAACCCTCGGTGTAAAAAATATTAGCTCTGACACCCCACCTCCAAAAGTTCTTTCCGATGCCCCCTTGCACTAGCTATTTCCACCCTGCAGAAAAGTCTCTGACTAACCACTCAAACTATGCCTCTTATCATCTTGTACACCAGTATCAAGTCATGTCTCATCCTCCTTTGCTCCGGGGGAAAAGCCCCAGCTCAATTTATTCTTATAAGACATGCTCTCTAACAGACAGCATCCTGGTAAATCTTCTTTGTACCCTCTCTAAAGCTTCCACATCTTTGCAATAATGAGGCAACCAGAGTCTGTTGGGCTTTTGGAGCAAACTCCGGATGAAACCTGATGGCTGGACATTGTTGTTCAAGCCCAGGTTATGTATCTCTACTGGCATTTCTGGCTACTAGTGCTGTTCAGCAGCCTTCCTAATATTGCAGTAAGACTTCCCAGTTGCACTCACGGGACAATGAGGTGGATTTTTTGTGCTACCTTTTGAATTGTGAGCCAGTGCAGCATTCCTCTGTAATTTTAGTTCACTTTAGGTCTGATTAAGATCATCAAAAGGTGTGCCATTTTCATGTATTGATATCTGAAGACTGATTCAAATCATCCATTTTGATCTGTTACTCTCTGATGTATAAAATTAGTTTTGATTGAAGGTTTTTCAATGGCACTTTGAGCTAATGGAAAAGTATTGTAAGACTCAGATAATAAATGACTTTCACAATCAGAGCAGCTTGGATGACTAAGAGGCTCCTTTTCCTGTGAAATGGGTGGAAAAAATGAAAAGAGAAAAAGATTTATGATCAAATCCTGTCCAGGAGGATTGGTCCTTTTGAAGCAAAGTGCACAGGGCTAATGTAATTGCCGAGTAACCACGATATTTAGGTGGCCAGTGTTGAGTTACAGAACAAGGATTGATGGGGCAGGTGAGAGCTGCCTCTCCCTATTCTGTCAGCAACAGAGAACAAACATGCAATTAGCATTTCTTGGGCAGATTTTTCTCAACAAGAACAAGGAGAAAAGGAAAAGAATGTTGTCGCCAGAGCTTCTTAATCCTTGAAAGAATATCTTCTCCCTGGGCAATAGGGAGCAGGAGGTTAAATTTCCTAGGTCTATGATGAATTAGTTGATGTCAGTCCAGAAGGGAGAAGAAGCCAAGGATTCCTGCTCTTCATCACCACATGGTTTCACCCCCCTCGTTATTGTAACCCCGCTTACCAGGAAGTCATGAGAAGAGGTGAATCAACCCTGAGCAATGCTTGCAATACATTCAAAGTAGCTCTGGAGCCCGTGGAACAGTGCCTTAGTGACAGCATTGCTGACTTCCGAAAGAGAGGAAGGAGAAAGGAAAGAAAATAATGAGAAGCCATTAAGTTTAGACCAGCCTTAAGGTTGCCAGTCAAATATAAAAATGAGCCCTCAAAGACATTTTACAGTATAATTTTAGTCTGACATTTTATTCATTTAATAGAATAACTCATTTACCGCCAGCATCATTTCAGGACTTCAGCATTTGAATATGGTCACGCTGAGGAAAATGTTAGGAAGCTGTGTTTTAGACCGAGCTGATGGCTTAGTCGCTTGGGGAGGGCTTTGTTATAGATGCACAGGGGACTCCAGATGCTGGAATCAGGGGTAACAAAACAATCTGCTTGAAGAGCTCAGTGGGTTAAGCAGTATCTGGGGGAGGAAATGAATTATCATTGCTTGCAGTTGAAAGCCTGCATCAAGACTGACTCATGGTGTCACAGAGTACTACAGTACAGGAAAAGACATTTTGGCCCAACTAATCCATGATAAATTAGTTTTCTGCCTAGTCTCATCAACCTGCACCTGGACTTCTCATCCCACAGATGCTGCTCAACCCACTAAGTTTTTCCAGCAGATTATTTGCTGATCCCGATTCTAAACTTAAGAATAAATTTATTATCAAAGTATGTGCATGTTGCCATATACTAGCTTGAGATTTATTCTCCTTCAGGCATTTACTGGAAAAAAGAAATACAATTTAACTTTACAAAAGAACTGTACATATACAAAAACTGACACACAGCCGGTGTACAAAGGATGTCACACTGTGCAATTAAGAATAATGCTGAGAATATGATTTGTAAAGAGTCCAGCATCTGCAGTCTCTTGCATCTCCATTGTACTTACATTGTGTCTTTAATCTGCTTCGAGCTTTTAATCTATTTATATTTTCTTCTTGTTTTAACATCAGTATTTTGGTGGTAAGTGATGCCACTCCAACACTATCATGGCTTGGTCTTTGTGCTGTTACCTCATGTTCAGTAACTGGTCCGGAGATAACCCTCTACAGGTGGTAACCCTCCCATCTTGTCGACCACCCAACCCCCATTGACTTACAACATTGGAAGGAGCCATTAAGTTCACTGAGTCTATGCCGTCTCTGACCTATTAGACAAAATCCAACTCCAAACTCAAAATGTGTGTCTTCTGCTTTACTTAATAGCTGATTTCCATCTGATTCAGGGAGCTGTGGGTTCAAGTCTCACAAAAGGAGCTGAACATGTTACGTTGACTGACGTTGCAGTACAATAATGAAAGAGTGGATAGGACCTTAAGCTGAGGCTCAATCTTCAATTTTTAAGGAAAATAATACATGTAAAATCATTTGAAGTTGAAAGGTGGGATGCTCTGCACTCTGTTGCTCAGTTAGTTCATCAGAATCTATTAAAGTTCAAAGTAAGATTATTATATAAGCTATGTTCCCTTTAATTTGTAATGATTGGTGTGCACAAAAATCTTGTGTTTGCCCAGTGACAACAACATGTGCACATTGAATTTTTAAGTGGAAGTAAACCTGAAGCTATTCTAAGGAAAATAAACTACTAAGTCCAGTTTGTTCTTTATTGCTTAAAAGAAATAAAATAACTGTCCAAAAGAACTTCGATCCCCTCTGGGTTTGGTCATTTTCGCTCTCGTTCATCTGCACTTTCACAAAACATATGTAGCATATGTAGCAGGCCTGTAGCTGGTAATGAAGGATTTTCTTGCTGGAGCTTTTGTGCACTGCCCTTGTGATTTTTGTGCTGAATGATGCTTTAAAAAGTCAAGATTCCAAATATCACTCCACTTCGTCCCACTTGCAAATTGTCCAGCAACTTTTGCATTGTGACAATACACACAGGTAACACCAGTTGCTGTATCGTACGTAAATATTTCTCTTAGCGCACATTCCTGGCCTCATGAGCTTGCAGTGTAGCAGTTTCTACTGTCTCATTAAGCCATTCTGTGTTTAATGAACTAGCACTTCACACCCTTTGCTTCTTTGGAATTCGACATAGTGAATCAATCATTTCTTCAATAAAAACATTATAAATAAGCCAGTTCTAAAATCTGCAGACAAATCATCACAAACTCCATGTTGTCAGCATCATCTGCATGAAAAACTGGAAAAGGAAATATGATTGTTTGCAATCATGAAATACACTGAACATGCCAACGAGGTAGAGGGTGCACCATATACTATCTTAAGATTCATCTTCTTGCAGGCATTTACATGAAAATATTCATTGGTCTATTGTTCATTTAAATTGATTTGCAATAAAACAACAGTAATTTAACTGTAATTCATTAGATATCTGAAATAAACTAATTCCATCTCTTCATACATCAAAGTCTCATCTTCATGTTTCACTGACCATTTTAAAGTGATTAGAGGTATCTCAAAATCTGCACTTTATGGGCACAAGACAGGCCAGCGAATGTGACAGGGCTAGGGGTGTATTTGATAGTGCTGTGCCAACCATGATCCCATCTGCCTGCACATGATCTAACTCTCTCTATTCCCTGGATGTTCATTTGCCTGTCTAGGTGCCTCTTATACATCTCTTCTGGGCACTTCAGAGTAAACAATCTACTTTTGTCCAATTTTCCCTTCGAACATTCTCAAATCCAGACAACATCTTGGTGAGCTTCTCCTCAGCCTTTCACATGCTTCTTGCAAACATCATCCAGGACTGCACAGAATTCACCAAATATAGCACATGCCCCTTCAAACGGTCCATATCTCACATGCACTTTGAGAACCTTCTTCATTATCCGCAACTCCACCAATTTTTGTGTCTTCTGAAAATGTTTTGATTAGCTCATTTTCATTTCCACGCAGAGCTCTGGAACTACAGAGCTCCACACTGTTTCCTTCATATTGTAAGCTGAGCTGACATAGAAGTACAGTATTTTTATACTTTTTTTTACCCCTTGAATAAGTCTTAGTGCAAAAGAAACTTAAAAGCAAATTAAATAACATTTATTTTCTCTAGGTATTCTAGGACATAAAAGGAAAGTGTGATTGTGTACATCTTTAACTAATTATAAAGTTGAGTTTTAGTGGAAAATATCCACCATAATATCCTACTATTTATATAAAAAAATCACAAGTATTTTGTTTATTAAGTTGAACGCCCAGTAATTAAGTCCTTCCAAGGATGAATCTCATTTCATTGTTTACTTTACATTCATTGAATATGCAAAGAAAGGAGATTTCATGGATTTTGTTCATTTGCATGAGTTGGTTTTGTTGCCCCAGAACTCTTTCCTAATTATTTCGTGAGATGCCTGATCCACCAAGGGAACCATCTTGTTTTCTCTGCTTGTTAAATATTTTGCTTTACGTTTTCCTTTGGAATGAGCATGAATATTTTCCATGTGTCTGTTATTCATTATCAAAATTATGAAACGACCATTAAAACTTCAAAGTTATTGTTGTTTTGTGCAGTTTGTGTTTTGATCAGAACAAAGGTTTTGGTCTACCTAGAATCTATGGCATGAGCTTAAGGCTTTAAGTTCTCCATTATGTGGCCCATCACACTGTTATGCAAAAACTTAGAGTTACTTGCATTTTTTTGCAAACCTGCATCTACTATTCAGCTGTGATACATTTTTATGTATTAAGCAACCTTTAATGAAATAGAATTTACTTGATGCTGTCAGACAGCCCAACAGTGTGTGTGTGGTTGCCACCTGCATAGCTCTGAATCAAAGAGTGAGAGGGAATTATGCTGAGGTTTCTGAATGTGAACTGACCTATTCAAAGTACATGTTTATTACAAATACATTTTTGCTGTTCCTTTCTTTTCAATTCTTCTGATTTTTTTCTCTTTCCAAAGAAATTGTTGAATCGGTTTCCATCATGCTCAAACTGAATGGTCCTGGACTTCGCAACTTGCTGTGTTAAAAAAATCTGTCTTCTCAGGTTGTCCTGGTGTTCTGTTCATGATTTTAAATGTGAGTCATCAAAGAACTTGCTGCCTGAAACTCTCCTCATGACCTAGAACTGGGTCAGGACTGGCCATTCAATTGATCTTCTCTTAAACTCCCAGCCAAAGTTTCCCTGTTCTCACCATCTGACCTGCTGAGTTCCTCCAGCACCTTGTGCACTGTGTATGTATTCTGTTTATGCAATAAGCTTCATGCATGCAAAGAGCCTCATAGCATCCAAGTATACATGACAGTAAACTAAACTAAACTAAACTAAAATAATGTAAGTTGGTTTGTAACATTTCCTAAAAGTATGAGAATGAGTTTTTTCTCTATAACGATTGTAATAATTCTTCATAGCTTCTTGGAACATTTAATCCTCCTAAGATGCTTCACAACTGCTTGTAATTTAAGCATAAAGCTAAATCAGACCATCACATTGGAACCACTTGTCATACATAGAATAGTTTATTCTCATTTCTAGTTATTTAATTTTGTTCTTCCTTTAAATATTTATACTTTCTAAGGTTAATAATCAATTTACAATTGGTTTCTGGTAGGTCAATCCATGTTGTAATAACTATTACATAATTTCCCCCAGCAATGTCTTCAGGAACGATTAAATTCTGAATTAAGTGTTATTGATGTGCACATTATACATGTAACTTTTAAATCCTGGTATTATTTACTTTTGTATCTTTTTAAGCTTGTAAAAAGCATTCAATTTTAATTGTACCGAAAGGCACACATTTCTGCCCATTAAATCCTGATTGATGAAGCGGACCCTGAGCACTTGAATAAAGGATGTGGTCCTTCAGTCGAAGTCTTCTCCTAAGCTGCCAACTTAAAAAAAGATACACAGCCCTGGGGTGACCTAGCTTGTTAACTTGTGTCCGTTAATTGTTCTATCATCCTCAGTGCCGAATTGGTATTGTGTTTCACAGCAGCTTTTGGTGTCCCCCACTGAGGGCTTAGCTGCAACTAGTGGTTTGTATTTTAAAAGAGTCCTTTCAGTGTTATTCAGCAGTGGAATGTCCTTTAAACTGATTAAGAATTATTCTGACAGCATGTGTCCTACATACACAACTGCCGTTTCCTCAGGATGTTGCAATCTAAATTTAAGATGTAATGGGCTTTATAAGTAAGAGATAAATAGATGTATTAATGTACTATCTCTATATTATACTCATACATATATTCACAAAGTACATTCAAGATTCTAGATCCAAGTTAATTTGCCACGTGTACATCAATGTGTACAGTAAAATGTGTCATTTCCGTTAACAACCAACACACCCGAGGCATGTGCTGGGTGGTGGTGGTGGGGGGAGGGGATGCGTGGACACTCCGCAAAAGTGCATGCATATCTGTAGATTCTTCACACCTAACGCATCTGTGCCTGCCACTACCCCGGCAGGGTGTTCCACACACCCACCACTCTCTGTGTAGGAAACTTTGTGGACCTTGGTGGGACAAGAATTATTGCCCTAAGCCTGGAAACCTTCCATGGGCACCCAGTGGTAACGTGGACTGGATGCCCATCAAGATTAATAAAATAGATGTATATAGATATATATATGTAATAGATATGTTAACGTGTTCAACTCCGGCACACTCAAATTTTGCAGTTTTTTATAATCTCTCTCAAGAAAGTTGACTCTCCTCACTGGTATTACTAAACACTGAGCACAAAAGCACAGTACAGGCCCTTCGGCCCTCAATGTCATTCTGACCTTATAACCTTCTCTAAAATCAATCTAACCTTTCCCTCTTACATAGCTTTCCATTTTCTGTCATTTTTTTCTCTCTACGTTGCTTAAGTGTCTCTATGCATCTGCCTCTACCAGCACCCAGGACATTCCATGCACCATGCACTTTGTGTAAAAATTTACCTCTGTCATCCGCCCCCCCCCCCCCCACAATTTCCTGCAGTCACCAGAAAAATATGCCCTCTCATATTACCTTAAATGAATTAATTCTTTATGAAGTGACTTAGTGAAGGTGGTAGGAGAGATTCCTACAGATAAGGATTTAAAAGTGAATTAGTGAGCTGTGAGGAGCACGGACCAGGATCCAGCTCACGTGCACTGGCTGTGCAGGGTCCAACCCAGAGAGTATGAAGGGGGCCAAGAAGGAGATAGAATGCCTTCTGTTTGGTTTGTCTCCTCTCTGCTACCACATTATAGCACGTCAAGAATAATCAAAACAATGTTCAGCAGAATGACAAAAGCAAGGGTTGTGAGATGACCTAATGCAGTTAACTTTAGAGACTGGGGGACTAAGTACAACGCAGAAAGAGGCCTTTTGGCCCATTGGGACCATGCTGGCTCCCAGTATAGTAATCCCATCAATCAGTTTCAAGTCTTATTTTCAACCCTGCAGCTTACTTCCAGCCCCTTTTCCCCAACACTTTTCTGCTTACTGCATCAGTCACTGACTGAACCTGGGATGAAACTGGAATACCCCGAGAAAACCTTCGCAGTCAAAGAGAGAACACTCAGCCTTCACACAGACAGCACCCGAGGTCAGGATTCTGTTGTGGTCCATGGAGATGTGAGGCAGAATGGAGGCAAGAGCTGGTCCAGGTTGAGGAACAATAAGTGGTAAAGCAACAAGTGAGACTCCTTTTTCTTTGGCCTGTAAGGTGCTTAATATTTACAAAGCAGTAGCTCAGCTGTAGCAGTTTATCTAATTTTATTACGTAAAGTACTTCATGAAAATTGGTCACCTGAAACTTTCTGAATGCCTTCCTCAAGACTGGATTTCTCTCTTTGTTGGTGTGCACAACATCAACTGCATTTGGCCCTTAAAAATATCAACTCTCCTTTTAATCCAAACCTTGCAAAATTAGATGGATGTACTGTATGTTAAAAGAGCCAGAATTCTGGCTTTCTAGAGCCAGAATTTTTTTCTAGAACAGTTCTAAGGTCGTTTCTGGTCACAGCTGAGTGAGAAGCCGTGAACTTCTCCATGCTTAAAATGCTGCTTACTGGGAATGGTGTTCGAACTAAGAGCAAGTTCCCCCATGATGGCCACAGAATTGTTGCTTAAAAGGCTACCATGGAAGTAAGGGAAAATGAAAGGGAGCAGAAGGGATATATGGGTGCTGGTAACTGCCATTCAGTGGTCCACCTGCACGAGACTGACCCCACACAGCCTTGAGGTGAGGAATGATCAAGGGGACAAGGTTCACAGTAGGTGAGCTGCAGAAGGTCTTGGTACAATGCAGAGGTTGGCAGTGATGCAGATTTCATGAACTGAAGTGTGTCGAGAGCAATACCGCTGATTGAACTTTGGTAAAGTTTCGATGAGGTCATATGGGAGCTGGTCCTGAAGGTCTGAGCTGATGAAAGCAGGGGCAAGTTGGAAAATCAGATCCAATATTGGCTCGGTGCCGGGACCAGGAGGAGGAAAGATAGTGGGTTGTATTTGTGATTGGAAGCATGTGATGGGTATGCGGACCCTTGCTGTTTGTCACATGTAGTAATGCAACGTAAGGGCATGGTAGAAGAGTAGTTAGCACGAGGCTCTACAACATCAGCATCTACCACCTTGAGATTGTTTTCTTGCACGCATTCACAGTAGAACAAAGAAATACAAATAGAATCTATGAAAACCTACACAGTACGAAGACTAACAAACAAACTTGCAAAAGGAGATGTACTATGTAAAAAAAATATAGGGAGATTATTGTATTGAGGCCTCGATATTGTGTCCCAGCTGTGTACGTGATATGCAAGCCAGCGTAGGACGACATGGAGAGTAAGCTGCTGCCCATGTAGTAGACTCCCCCTCTCCACACAGCTGACAAATGCAAAGGACCAGCAGCCACCAACACAGTTTGGCACCAGTATCATTGCAGGAGTTGCTAGTCAGTGTTGAATTCAGTGTAGGATTACCTTAGGAACTCCAACTCTGGATTTTTCCTCGAGATTTACACCCGAAGCCTTTCTGATGTGTGGGTACAACTGCAGGGCACTGGAGGTTTGACATCAGAGTTTTCCTTCTCCTAGATGTGTTGCAACCATGGGTGACGAACCTCATCTGCCCTGAGTGACTGTAACCTGCGTTTGCTCCTTCTGCCGATAGAAAATAGTTCTGCCACTAAGTCAAACGTGAAGGCCAGGAGCTGGACTTGATTGTCAGAGGCTATTTGAGATGCATGCCATTAGCAGCATCCAATAGCTAGTGAGAGCTTATCCCCACTACCTCTCCCAGTTGTGACTGCTTTAAGGAACTTATTGTATAATTTCAAGATATAAAGTCTAAGTTTAGCCACAGCTGGAGTATGCTGTGTCCAGTTCTGCTTGCCACTCTACAGGGAAGAGAGAATTGCAGAGAAGATTCACCAGAATTCTGCTGGGATGGACTGTCTCTGGGACTGGAGAGACTGGGTTTTCCTTGGAGTGAAGGGGGCAGAGGGGAGATGATAGAAGTATACAAGGTTATGGGCATAGACAGGGTAAGCATTCAGAATGTTTTCTTTCAGGGAGCATCTGTTAAACCATAGGGTATGGGTTTAAGGCAAGGGGACAGAGATTCAGAGGGGATCTGTGGGGGTATTAATGGTTCACACTGAGATACCCCTTAAGGAATGATTTGACCAGAGATGATCCATACCACTCCAGCAATGAAGATATGTGGCCTTCTTTGCCCAGGGTGCAGAGGGATTAAACGAGAACCTGCAGAGATAAAATTTTAAAACAATTTAGAATTTATTTACTCTTTTCTTAGCTCCAAGCATTGGTGAAAAGGGGGCTCCTTTTCCAGTTAATGAGGCTGGGTGTCAGGTTGCAACTTTTTGGACCAGTCTCACCACTGTGAGCACTAGAACACTAATTCCTAATGGTGGCAGGCCAAAGAATTGACGGCTGCACACAAAAAGAAGTGCTTTGGTTGTCAAGCGGCATCTCGCAGAGACAACAAACGCACCCTGCGGATGGAATTTTTCGCCCCATTCTTCCCTGCTATGCAGTACTTACACGTAAAAGGAACTGTGCTAAAGTGTACCTGCATTCTGTACCTGTCAATCCCTTGCACTTCATCCACTCAGGATTCTTCCAGTTCTCAGCATTAGAGGAATCGCCCAGTAACTGACACCATGGAGATACCATTTGTTCATGATTAGTTTTAAGAAAGGGGCCAGGCTTTGATTCCAGTGAAAGGAAAGCTTGTAGCTCATTAAGTTTTAAGGGATTTGCTATGTTGTGCATTGTGCGCTGGAAACGTATTAGCGCTGTGCCATGAGGGGCGGAGTTTATGCCGCAAGGATTTTTCTCCCTCCCATTCACCTCTGTTCTGAATCTCTTTAATGATCTTGCCTGTGGAGGGTTGTCTTGTAAATGGTGGATTCCTTTCTCATTAGCTGCTTACTTTAGCCAGCCTTTGTGGCTCGGCTAGTTCATTATGATGATTCAATAGTGATTTTCCTGCAAACCGCCCTAATTCAAGACCAACTTTGGACAAGAATGAAAGAAAGTGGGTGGGTGAGGGTGTGGGGGGTGGGGGAGAGAAACAAGAAAATAGAGAATAGACTCACCAATTAAATTAGAAAACTCAAGTCACAAGAATGTAGATTTACTTTTAAGTTACTTTGAAAGTTCAGAGGTTGAACAGTATAGGCTTTTTTACCCAGTATAGGGGTAAAAAAAAGTTTGCTGTAACAGTAGCTACATTATTAGAAAATTAGTTTTGATGCTTTTCCAATTCTTTTTCCCAAAAGCCCTCCTACAGAATAACTTTACATTTAGTCGACCTTTCAAGCCCACTTGTGGCACCCGTTGTTAAACTGAACACTGTTGCTATTAAATGATTGAATGTGAAAGTGCTGGTCACTTCTGTTTCCCTGGTTGGTAGAAAAAACAATGCCGGCATTTCAACTGCAAACCACTGAATTTAATTAACCAACTGCACTTCTCAGAAGATACTCCTTAGAAACAAATTCCATGAGATTTTTCCATGGTGAAATTATTGTTTTAAGTGAAGTTCATACACGACATTCTCCCCTCTGGTTTGTCAACATTTTCCCTCCCTGTTAATGATTTTTAGACATGTTTTGTGTATAGATTCTGTAAATTTCATGGATTAACTGGTTTCCTCTCAGGCTCCAGTTAAAATGTAATCGGATTCTGTTGGTCCAGTCAATTCCTGTCTGATCCACGTCAGTAAGGCTGCTGTCTTGTCAGTCAAGTGAATCATTCACCACAAACTCAATGGGGTTAAAATTGTACATTGGTTAAACAGCCCAAGTGAATCCCTTATCCTTTGGTTAAGAGTTAAAATCCAGTCTTGTTCCTTCTGGGTTCAATGATGAGTAATCAGCTGCTTTACACTAGTTGGTCAACACCAATGCCTAAAAATGGAAGAGCCTACAAAAAGTAGTGGATACATGCAAGTCCATCACAAAAAGCGCCTTCCTCTCCATTGAGCATATCTCCAAGGTGCATTGACACAAGAAAGCAACATCTATCGTCAAAGATCCCCACCACCAACGCCGTGCTCTCTTCTCATTGTTTCCATCCTGAAGAAACTACAGGAACCTCAGATCCCACATCACAAGGTTCAGAAAACATCTGGGTCCTGAATCAGTGTGGATAAGTTCACTCATCTCAACACTAAGTTGATTCCACAGCCAAAGGACTCACTTTCAAGAATTGTACAGTTTATGTTCTCAGCATTGTTAATTTTTGTATTTACACCATTTGTCTTCTTATGCACATTTGTTGTTTGTCAGTCTTTGTGTATAGTTTTTCTATTGTATTTCTTTGTTCTACTATAAATGCCCTCTATAAAAATTAATCTTAGAATCAGAATCAGATTGGGTTTAATATCACCAGCCTATGTCATGAAATTTGTTGTCTTTGCGGTAGCAGTACAATGTAATGCCTAATAGCAAAAATTAGTTAAGTATATATATTGTGGCAATGACAGACAAGAAGAGCTCATTTACAACACACACAGTAACAGAGCGCCATCGCTCGGTGAGAACTAATCCAGTCACATACAGATGGGGGAGGTGATTATTACACCCCGGTTACAGTCAGGGGGACCCACAAACACACAGACAAACAACTGTATAACCGGAGCTAAAACGTAACAATAAATGAACTTGAACATCTCGCCATAATCCCACAAAAACATTTTAAAACAAGCGCTGGCCACGAGGAATGCTGGGGCGAACTGTCGACCATGCCCCAGGAGCGCCACAATATATTAAATAGTTCATTATATATGTAGTGCAATAACAAAATTTTTTTTAAAAAGTCGTGAGGTAGTGTTCATGGGTTCAATGTCCAGTCAGAAATTGGATGGCAGAGAGGAGGAAGCTGTTCCTGAATCGCTGAGGGTGTGCCTCCTTCCTGATAGTAGAAATGAAAAGAAGGCAAGTCCTGGGTAATGGGAGTCCTTAACAACGGATACTGTCTTTTTTGAGGCATCGCTCCTTGAAGTTGGCCTGGACACTACAGAGACTATGAAGGAGCTGACTAAATTTACAATCCTCTGCAACTTACTTTGATTCTAGGATAGTATGATATATAAGTAGGATATATAAACGTACTTTGATAATAAGTTTACTTGGAGCTTTAAATTGCTATTACATGAGCAAAAAGTGAAATAAAAAGAACAAAAAAGAATTAGCTCAGTGTTTAGTTCTATGCCATGTTGCAGGCATACATTGTGTAGCATCTGGGAAAATAGACCATTAAACATTACAGCACTATACAGCCCCTTCAGTCCACAATGTTAACGTACTCCAAGATCAATCTACTCCTTCACTCCTACACAGTCCAAAACCTTCCATAATTTTTTATATCCATCTGCCTATCTAAGAGTCTTTTAAATGTATCTTTTGTATCAGCCTTGACCACCACTATCGTCACTGAGTTCCAGGTGCTTACCACTCTCCCTGTAAAACACCTGCCTCTGACATCTCCCCTAAACTTTCCTCCACTCACCTTAAACAGATGTCCTCTGGTATTTGCCCTGGCCGCCCTGGGATTAAGGTGCTGGCAGTCCACTCTGCTGAGGTACTTTACTAGGTAAAGATACAAAATAAATGAACTTCTGTTTTCATTGAAGGAACATGGCCTAATTTCAGTATGAATTAGTCCTTAAATCATTGAAATAAAATAATGAATGAATAAAGAAGTTTAACATGTGGAGCCATTTGGTCTATTAAGCTGTTGTTGACTCTTTTATGAAAGGGATCAAAATCCAAAACTCACTCTCATCGGCTCTATCTGGTTGGTATCCTTGTGCATCACATAGAAAATGCAAATTGGATTCCCAATCCCCAACCAGTCCAAGGTGTTTAAATTCTTTTGTGTTAAAGCAAGGCCTTATCACATCTAGCTGATGTAACTTTGCATCCATCCTGACGTAGAACGTTTTAGTCATTTGTTAACTCAGAAACTCCAGACGATCTCTATGACAAGAGGAGTGCTCTCTGATTTCTTAACAGTTAGAAAGTGAATGTATTCTCTTCTCTTCTTTGCTTCACCTTTTTAGCCTGGCTGCATGGTTGTTAAGTTAAAGTGCTTATATATCCAGAGGTTCATTGAACCAGAGGTATGATTTCAAATCTCAGCAGTCCTGTTCAGGAATTTAAATTGAAGAAATTAACCTGATTTACAAATAAAACAAACTCTCACAGGTAGTATAAATTATAAAATGACTGGATTGCTGTAAAAATGTCCATAATGGAAGGAATTTTGCCACCTTCATCTGGGCCCTATGTAGAATACAGCTGACATTTAACAACCTTCTCATTCAAGAGCATTTACGTATGGATAACAAATACCAGTATTACCAGTGCCATCCAGAAAAAAAATGAAAGAATCTTCTCCCTCTTCTTGCCAACCCATGGCCAAGGGAAAGAGTTAAGTGCTCAGTTCTCCATTTTCTAATACTACTTGTTGTTGAACCCACAATTTTCAGCTGACACCTGTGATGTCTCACTGTGATCTCCAGTCTATTGTACCCTTTGTCTAGACTGTCCAGTGTGGGTGGATTGGTGCATGCTTCTGCTTGTCGTGTTTTCTCACCATGACCATACGTCAGGAACAAAGAACCCTAATGTGCGGTGTTAATGTGGGGGCCCGTGCAGTGAAAGCTGACAAAACTCTTGGATCAGCTTTGTTGATAAGGTCCACTTAAACAAGGGATGGAGAGAGTGATTTAGTGGAATTTGAAGGCTTGGGCGAGGCCCCTTGTGTTTGCCTGTCAGGCTGTGGTATGTGGTTTTCTGTATAGCTCAATCCTGGCCTTCTCGTAAGGTCTGTGAGGTGCTGGACTGTGGCCTTTGTTTCAGCAGACATTTGCAGGCTGATTGGTGGCGTCACTGTCTTCTGCTTCACTGCTTGTGGATTTGCCTTTGAGGGGGAACAGGTGTGCTTCTTTCTTTCATTCTCCAGCCCTTTGTTTGTAGGAGGTTTATTTTGACATCAGTGGTAACTGGCTTCCTGCATGTTTTCACGGGACATAATGCCAGCTACTGTGTGGAAGGTTGCCATCAGCTTATTATGGTTAAAGTTATAAAAATTAAAATTAAACAGACATCATTGGGAAAAGAAGATGAAAGAAGACTCCTGCAATATCCTTTAAGAGCGATGCAAATTCACAAGCTAACGTCTATCCTTGAGGAATGTTCTTTATACGTTTCCCAGAACGGTTATTTGCATGCTTAGCGTGAGGTTATTACAACTCCAGCGACCTGGGTTCAGTTCTGCCGCTGTCTGTAAAGATTGTGTATGTTCTCCCCGGAACCACGTGGGTTTCTTCCAGGTGCTCTGGTTTCCTCTCCAATTCCAAAGATGTCCAGGATTGTGCATTAATTGGTCACGTGTGTATTTGATCAGCGTGGGCTCATGGGCCTCGGGTGCTGGTTACTGTGCTGTCGTTCGCTCGTTACGTGGCATGTCGCATGACTGATCGAATCGTGGTCTTTTGATGACCATGGTTGTTCTTGGTAATTTTTTCTACAGAAGAGGTTTGCCATTGCCTTCTGGACAGGGGTGACCACCTCCCTCTCCTCCCCCAGCCATTATCAACGCTCAGAGATTGCCTGTCTGGTGTCAGTGGCCTCTTTGACTTTAGCATCAGGCAGGAGATTCCAATACATAAAATGAGAAACAGTTCCTACCCCTAGGCCATTAGGCTTCTGAACTCCCTGCCACATTGTATTCGAACCGTCACTGGTTAATCTGTTCTGTACCTTACAATACTTAATATTAATGCGCTTTAGTTTGTTATCTATGTGTGATTCATCTGCAGATTTTATCCTTATCATCATTAGTTATTGTGTGTTATGTGTGTCATGTGCACCGAAGTGCTTTACATCCTGGTTCGGAGAAACATACAATCGGCCCTCCTTATCCGCGGGGGATTGGTTCCGGGAACCCCCGCGGATACCAAAAAACGCGGATGCTCAAGTCCCTTATTTAACCTGGCTCAGTGCGGTGGTCTTTAGGACCCAGCGGAACCCTGGACTTTATTTAACCTGTCTCAGTGCAGTGGACATTAGGACCCGGTGGTGCAGCTCCGAATCCACAGTGTTTCTGTTCACGAAAATAATCACAATCACGATTGAAAGTAAGTTGGAAGTAATAAAGTGATCAGAAAGAGGTGAAACGCCGTTGGTCATTGGAAAAACGTTAGACTACAGTCGGTCAACGATTGGAACAATTTTAATGGAACATGTGAAAGGCCCTGCCCCGATGAAAGCTACAAGTATTACTAAGCAATGCAGTGGTTTAATTATTGAAATACTTATATTTCTTAAGTGTTTTATATGCATAGAAAAGTAAAATATGTACTATGTACTAAGAAAAACGTTTGACTAACTGACACTAAATAATACCGGATGTACCTGTTCCGACTTCAAATCCGATTTAAATACGGACTCAGGAATGGAACTCATTCATAACCCAGGGTCTGCCTGTACTTTTAAGTCATTTCTAGATTACTTATAATACCTAATACAATGTAAGTGCTATGTAAATAGTTGTTATACTGTATTGTTTAGGGAATAATGACAAGAAAAAATAGACTGTACATACTCAAACAATAAATGCTGGAAAGAGAACTTCCGGGTTTTCCCAATCCTCAGTTGATTGAATCCGCGCATTCAGAATCCGCGGATAAGGAGGGCCAACTGTAGTCTCATTTCTATATACAATATATGATTCTATACGTTATATACATATATATGGTTAAATAACAATAAACTTGACTTGATCTCAATAAAAATAAATAAATACGTAAATAAATAAAGAAATAAATAGCCAACCTTTTGGGCCGAAATCATTCATCAGGCCCAAAAGAGCCCTCTTCTTAGGTGCTGCATGACCTGCTGAGTTTCTCCAGCATTCTGTGTGTGTTGCTGTGTATTGCTAGCATCTGCAGAACCTCTTGAGGATATAATGTAGTGGGTTCCCTTTGGTAGGGTGTAAGTTGTTCTGCATTAACACACATGCAGCAACTTTAAACTTAAAAAGGAGTTTACATTCACTTTTTGATAATGTAACTGAAATTATGCCACCTAATTTGTGTCTTATTCTAACAACATAGTCATTTCTGATGTTATTTTATAGAAAGTTGAGCACAGTAGCTGAGAGGTCTAGACTTACAGCCAGCAGAAGTCTATACTGGCACCCATTAGGTCTGAACTTGAATCTGTTAGAAGTCCAGACTTACAGCCTTCAAAGTGTTTGGACCTACCAGCTCTTAACCTACAGCCTATAGAAATTCTCATTTGCAGTTGTGAGAAATTTTGTTGCCTATTGTTTAGACTTGTAGCTGCTAGAAGTCTAGAGCAGCAGCAGCCAGTGGTTTAAACCCCAAGGTATTAGAAGTTTAGATTAATATTACCAAAAATGTAGACATAAAACCACAAGACCATAAGACATGGGAGCAGAATTAGGCCATTTGGCCCATTGAGTCTGCTCTGCCATTCCATCATGGTTGATTTATTATTCCTCTTAACCCCATTCTCCTGCCTTCTCCCCATAACCTTTGACACCCTCACTAATGAAAAACCTATTAACTTCCCCTCCTCTTTAAATATATCCAATGACTTGGCATCCACAGCTCTCCATGGCAATTAATTCCATGGATCCACGAGCTAAAGAAATTCATCTTTGTTCTAAAGGGACACCCTTCTATTCTGGAGCTGTGCACTCTGATTCTAGGCTCTCCCACTATAGAAAACTTCCTCTCCACATCAACTCTATCTAGACCTTTCAATATTTGATAGATTTCAGTGAAATCCTCCTTCATTCTTCTAAACCCCAGCAAGTACGGGCCCATGCAACCATCAGAAGTCTGGACTAGCAATGACCAGAAGTCTACACAAGTGGTCATCAGAAGTCCAAGTTAACAGCCACCTGAAATCTGGGTTATTAGATGATAGGGGTTGAGACTTCTGCTGCCAAAGGTCTTGGCTTGCAATCACCAGAAATCTGGAGATGTGGTACCCAGAAGTCTGATCATGTATTTTCTAAGTGCCAAGTCTTCCATGCCATTAGCTACATCAGAAATATTAGATTTATCAAAGGTTATTAGTCTATGTATAGTTTACATGAGTAACTTCTTAAACTTGAGGTAGAGAAAGAACCAAAGGTACTTCCCATTCATTGGGTTTTACTTGAGAGACACACATCATCATTGGGAATCCCTGGTTAATAATCTAGTTAATTTTCATTTTCATAACGCTTTTGATCAGTGGACTCATATTTAGAAAAAAATCAAACTTAAGTAAAAGCATTTTTGGTCACAAACATTAATATTACCTGTCCCTGTTCAGTATTGGTATTGGTTTATTATTGTCCCATGTACTGAAATATGGTGGAAAACTTTGATTGTGTGTCATCCAGTCAGATTATATCACGAGTCAATCTATTGAGGTAGTAAGAAGATAGTGTGGAAGTCACAGGGAGAGTGCTGTACAGGTAGACAAAGTCCAGGACCACAACCTAGTAGACTGGGAGATCCCAAGGTCACCTTTGGCATATGAGAGGTCTGTTGAAGAATCTTACTGTTCCAGGTATTAATAGTTCTTGAGAAATACAAATAAGGGCTTGATGCAGATCAACACATGCACCACGCCAACACATATAGATCAAAAGCTGAAGTGAGTCAGTGACAAGTGACTCATAATTACTCAACATGATGATGTTTTAGTGCGGAGGTAGGGGAGTGCTCCTGAGCGTGAGGTGCCCTAAATGTATGATTAGTCTCTAGTCCCCACGCAGATGGATGGAAAGAGTTTCAGAAAAACATTGTGAAATAAAGCTGACAACAGCTATCACTCACCCAGCGCTGACAAAACAGATTTGCTGCAGCTTCATCTCAGTGATGTTTGGAGAACTTCCAGAATTGGCGTCATTCTCATACCTATAACAAGAGTGACTATTCACCAAAGTGGAAGGTACTTTAGGACTCTCTGAAGATGTGAAAAAACATGAAAGAATTAATAACAACACACACAAAATGCTGGTAGAACACAGCAGGCTAGGCCGCATCTATAGGGAGAAGCACTGTTGATGTTTCGGGCCGAGACCCTTTGTCAGGACAGCGCTTCTCCCTATAGATGCTGCCTGGCCTGCTGTGTTCTACCAGCATTTTGTGTGTGTTGTTGTTTGAATTTCCAGCATCTGCAGATTTCCTCGTGTTTGCTCTAAAAGAATTAATATTTCTTTTTCTATGGAGGGTTTAATACTTGGATGTGTTTGAAATTTAAGACTGGTAGAAGAAATGAGAGAATCGCCTTGTGTTTCTCTCTCCCCTCCCCCCTCCTTTTAAATCCACTCCTCAGCTCTTTTCCCTCCAGTCCTGCTGAAGGGTCTTAGCCTGAAACGTCGACTGTACTCTTTTCCATAGATGGCCTGGCCTGCTGAGCTCCTCCAGCACTTTGTGTGAGTTGCTTGGATTTCCAGCACCCGCAGATTTTCTCTTGTTTGTAAGAAGAAATGATTAGTTGAGAGAAATTGATATTTTTAAAGGAGGAGAGGAAATTCTTCATGGAGCAGTAAGCCAAAGGGATAAGTCTCTAAGGGTGTCTGGCTCGCAGCTAATAATTCCCCGGTGTAATCAGCACTTGGGTAAAGTTAAAGTACGTGAGGTGCACAGACAGACCATGTCACCTATAACTAGGGTGGGCTACCTGGGGTGTAAACATATGTCCTGCGTTACCAGTAGCTGTGAAGGTCACCGCTGTGGCTCGGGGAATGTTGACGCAACTGCAGGGACAACACATGTGCCAGCCATTTGTTTGGTTCTCCAACTTCTGACGGCTTCCTTTCTGCATACCTGAAAGCAGATGAGACCTTACAAGTATGTCAGCCTGTTTATTCACTTAGCACAGGATCACTCAGAATGCGTGCCTCTTCAAAATTTGTTCTTGCCACATCGGGAAGGGCACGTTAGCTGTTGCTCCTTGATATGCTAAATAAGCAGCCACGGGATTTCTCCTTGGAGGCTTGTAATTCTTGTCAGTCTTGCAGAGTTTGTTAGTCCAGAACCTTGGGCCTTTTACCTAGTGAAAACGCAGTCAGCACCAGGAGTCCTGTAACAGTGTCCTGTTGTGAACGCCTGAATATTGTCCGGGAGGAAGACATGTTGTCGGCCATTCTGAGTGTTCGGGACATGTAGTGAATGACCCATCACAGCCCTGCTGTGAGTCTTACAGGTTTGAGGAGGACTTAAAACATTCAAATGGTGAGCTTGACATATGCAGAGTTTTACAAATTCTCATGCTGCGTTAATAACAGTGAGACATTTATGTGTTAGAAAAATGTCAGTGTTTTGGTCAACATTAATCTAACTTGTCACTCATGAATCACCTATTTTAACATCAGCACTAGCCTTGTTTAATGGATGAAGTATAATTTATGAGGATGGAGGAGATTTCTCCTAGTTTCTTCATAATATAGAAAAATCTAGCCATTGTTTCACCGTGTCGTCATTTAATTTGTCAGCCAATAAAGTGACAAGCTGCTTGAAATGATAATTACTAGGCTCCCCTCCAACCTGATGTCATCTTACTCAGAGGAACATTTGAGGTTAGCCTCACACTGCAGTGAAATGCTCCACCATAAGTCTGTCATTTGTTATATTGACAGCTACCGCAAGGCTCCAGAGCTTCTGGTCTTGGCCCTGAACTGGTCTACTGCAATTATTACTGGTTGGTTTAGACTGAGAAAATGGCAGTTTTCTCTATCACGAGCTGCCAAGACCATTGTACTTACAACATCAAACACTATCGCAGAGTACTGACCCCTTGGCTCACGATTTTGTGCTGACCTTTTAACCAACTCTAACATACACTCAGTAGCCACTTTAGTAAGTCTTCAGCTGCTGTGTCCCATCCACTTCAAGGTTCAACGTATTGCGTGCCCTGAGATGCTCTTCTGTACGTTTCTGTTGTAGTTTATGGTTATTTAAGTTACTTTCACCTTCCTGTCAGCTTAAACCAGTCTGGCCATTCTCCTCTGACCTCTCTCATTAACAAGTCACCTCATTCTCTGTAAACTCTAGAGATGGTTTAACTTCCGCCACTGTCTGCTGTAAGGAGTTTGTACTTTCTCCCCGTGACTTTGTGGGTTTCCTTAGGGTACTCCCACATTCGAACACGTACTAGTTAGGGTTAGTAAGCTGTGAGCATGCTGGGTTGGCACCGAAAGTATGGTGACACTTGCCAGCTGCCCCCAGAACATCTCGGACTGTGCTGGTTGTCAACACAAGCAACGCATTTCACTGCGTGTTTCACAGTTTCAGTGTACATGTGACAAATAAACGTAATCTTTTATCTTTTAGGTTTTTACCAAATATTTGATTGGTACCATTGCTGAGAGAAATTCCCACCCAACAGTTCACTGCCATGTTAAGTAAAGTTCCGTGTGTTGCTGTCAAATACCACAAGAAATTGTAAAGTACACACATTGTGAGTTAAGGTAGTTTTTAAGTTGGTTATAACTAACTGATTTGTTTTCATTAATTACTTATCTTTAAAAATTCTTTTGTAATTTCTGTTTTTTTTGTATGGTGAGCTACTTTGTCTTTGCTCTTTGTTGAGCATCATCACTACCAACTGGTTTGTGTGGCAGATCAAAGCCGATGGGGTCTCACAAAGCATGAGGTCAGCCTCCTGCTTTTCTCATGCTAATGTCCCGTCAGACTACTCAGAACCTGCAATAACCTACAATTGTCATGTCAATAGCAGCAAGATGGGCAGATTTCTACAGAGGCAACCTGATACTGCCGGTTGTGACTGTGGATCCTTGCTTTCTAAATCAAGGCGATGGAATTACCTTACTACAGACCAGCAATTGGCTAAGAATGACAAAAAAACAGTGTTTTTATTCAACACAACTAATCATACGTAGAACAATATTGTTAGTGGGAAGCCAAATGGTGAAATTATAAAAAATAGATTAGAGGTGATGATTGTGAGGACATCAGTTATAGGGAAAGGTTAAATAGGTTAGGACTTTTTTCCCTGGAGAGTAGGAGAACGAGGGCAGATTTGTTAGCAGCATATGAAATTATGAGGGGTGTAGATATGGTTAATGCAAATTTCTACTGAGGTTGGTGGGGTGAAATTTCACTAGAGGTGAAATGTTTAAGGAGAACATGACAGAAACAATATCAATTGTGGTTGGAAGTACCTATGTAGGGTACCACGCAGGAAGAGCGGGTGCAGAGTGGGGTTTACAAGTGCATTTAAGGAAATAGGGTTTTAAACTCCCTATACCGACTATCTTGCTGGCAAACGTGCAGTCTCTGGTGAACAAAATCGATGATCCCAGAGCCAGGGTGCTGAATCAAAGGGACATTAGGACCGCGTGTGTTCTTTGTTTCATGGAATACTGGTTAACCCCTTCCATACTGGATGCAGCATTTCAGATCAACGGGTCTACTATGCACCATCAGGATAGATCTATAGAGTCTCTCAAGAGCAGAGGTGGAGGAGTATGCCTCAAGATCAACTCTTCTTGGTGCACAAATATATCAGTGCTGTCCCAATTCTGCTCACCAAACCTGGAAAATAAGTGCTGTCCTTTTTACCTACTACGGGAGTACTCTGGGGTCATTTTGATAGCAGTCTACATTTCACCACAGGCCAATGTCAATCAGGCTTTAGGTGATCTGAACAATGGGATCAACATGCATGAAACAGCGCACCCTGATGTCTTCACCTTCGTTTTGGGAGATTTTAACCAGGCCAGTCTGAAAAAATCACTAAGCAGTTACCATCAACAGATCACTTGCAATACCAGAGAAAACCACACACTGGACCATTGTTACACCACCATCAAGAATACCTACTATTCCGTGCCCTCACTTCTGGAAGTCTGATCACCTGGCTGTACTTCTACTCACTGAGTATAGGCAGAGACTGAAGACTGCAGCACCAGTAGTGAGGACCAAGAAGGTATGGACAAGGGAAGCACAGGAGCACTTACAGGACTGCTTTTGAATTGGTGGACTGGACTGTATTCAGGGATTCATCTTTGAATCTGGGGAGTATGCTGTAGTTGTTACCGACTTCATTAAAACCTGTGTGGATGAGTGTGTGCCTACAAGGACTTACTGAACATTCCCCAACCAAAAGCCAGGGAAGAACCAGGAGGTACGTCCACTGCTGAAGGCTAGATCTGTGGCATTCAAGTCTGGCAACCCAAGCCTGTACCAGAAAACCAGGTATGATTTGAGGAGGGCTATTTCAAGGGCAAACAGACAATTTTGAATGAGGTTGGAGGCGACATCAGATGCACGGCAACTCTGGCAGGGTTTGCAAGACGTTACTTCCTACAAAGCGAAACTCAATAGCATGAACGGCAGCGATGCTGCACTAGCAGTTGAATCAATGCCTTCTATGCCCACTTTGAAAGGGAGAACACAACTACAGCCATGAAGATCCCTGCTGCACCTGATGACCCTGTGATCTCTGACTGAGAGCCAGATGTTAGGCTGTCTTTAAAGAGAGTGAACCCTCACAAGGCAGAAGGTCCCGATGGAGTATCTGGTAAGGGTCTGAAAACTTGTGCCAACCAATTAGTGGGAATATTCAAGGACTTTTTCAACCTCTCACTGCTACAGGCGGAAGTTCCCACTTTCTTCAAAAAGGCAACAGTTATACGGGTGGCTAAGAAGAATATGTGAACTGCCTTAATATTAGCCAATCGCCCGGTAACACTCACATCGACAGTGATGAAACGCTTTGAGATCTTGGTCATGACTGGACTGAACTCCTGCCTCAGCAAGAACCTGGGCCCATTGCAATTTGCCTATCGCCACAATAGATCAACGGCAAATGCAATCTCAATGGCTCTGCACCCGGCTTTAGACTACCTGGACAACACAAACACCTACATCAGGATGCTGTGCATCAACTATAGCTCAGCATTTAATACCATCATTCCCAAAATCCTGATTGAGAAGTTGCTGAACCTGGGCCTCTGTATCTCCCTCTGCAATTGGATCCTCGACTTCCTAACCAGAAGACCACAGTCTGTGTGGATTGGTGATAACAGATCCTCCTCACTGATGATCTACACTGGCGCACCTCAGGGGTGTGTGCTTGGCCTGCTGCTCTACTCTCTATACACACATGACTGTGTGGCTAGGCATAGCTCAAATACCATCTACAAATTTGCTGATGATACAACCATTGTTGGTAGAATCTCAGGTGGTGACGAGAGGGCGTACAGGAGTGAGATATGCCAACTAGTGGAGTGGTGTCGCAGCAACAACCTCACACTCAATGTCAGTAAGATGAAGGAGCTGACTGTGGACTTAAGGAAGGTTAAGACGAAGGAACACATACCAATCCTCACAGAGGGATCAGAAGTGGAGAGAGTGAGCAGTTTCAAGATCCTGGGTGTCAGGATCTCTGAGGATCTAACCTGGTCCCAACATATCGATGTAGTTATAAAGAAGGCAAGACTGTGGCTATACTTTATTAGGAGTTTGAAGTGACCTGGCATGTCAACAAATACACTAAAAAACTTCTGTGGAGAGCATTCTGACAGGCTGTATATAACTGTCTGGTATGGGGGGGGGGGTGGGGGGGGGGGGCGACTGCACAGGACCGAAAGAAGCTGCAGAAGGTTGTAAACCTAGTCAGCACCATCTTGGGTACAAGCCTATAAAGTACCCAGGACATCTTCAAGGAGCGGTGTCTCAGAAAGGCAGCATCCATTATTAAGGATCCCACACCCAGGACATGCCCTTTTCTCACTGTTACCATCAGGTCAGAGGTACAGAAGCCTGAAGGCACACACTCAGTGATTCAGGAACAGCTTCATCCCCTCTGCCATCCGATTCCTAAATGGACATTGAACCCTTGGACATTATGTCACTTTTTAAAATATACAGTATTTCTGTTTTTTGCATGTTTTCAAAATCTATTCAATATGCACATACTGTAATTTATTTACTTGTCTGTTTATGTTATTTTTATTTTTTTTCTCTGCTAGATTATGTATTGCATTGAACTGCTGCTGCTAAGTTAACAAATTTCACGTCACACCTGATTCTGATTCTTCACTTAGTGGGTGGTGAGAGAGTGGAATGGACTGCCAGTGGGAGTGATGGCTGCGGGTTCGATTTCGACATTTAAGAGAAATTTGAATAGATACATGGATGGGGGGTCTGGAGTGCAATGGTCTGGGTGCAGTTGAAGGAACTCAGCAGATTAATAGTTTGCTATGGACAAGGTGGGCCAAATTGCCTGTTTATGTGCTGTGGTGTTCTATGACTCCATGACATTGAATTGAAGACCTCAATGTTCTGAAAAGCTCATTCAGCTCTACTGTCAAAAGGGTTGTTACAGAAAACCTTTCCTACCAAATGCATAAGCATATACAACTCCTCATCTCTGTGCAACAGAACACACATCATAGTACAATAATCTCAACTTTATTATTTCATACATTATTATTGCATGTTATTGTACATTGGTACATTATTATTAGTTCAGTGTGTTTTTAAATAGTGCTGCTGTAACAAAGGAATTTCCCACTTGGGATCAATAAAGTACTTAGTATTATTATTATTAAAAAGCAAAACTAAGGTTAAGGTATCATTACTGTAAGAAGGCATTGCGATTTCAACACCATGGTTAATTGGAACATGACCAAATCATTTCCAAAATAACTGGCCATTCACACTGTGAGGTATTTATGGTAGTTTTTTTTGTTGTCTGCTAACTGTTTGTATATATTAGGAGGAAAGACTTACATTCATATAGAGTCTTCACATTCCAGACATCCCAGAGTGCCTTAGACTCAGTGGCTAATTTGCATAGAGAACAAAGTTGAAAGTTCAAAGTAAAATTTATAATCAGAGTACATGCATGTCACCACATACAACTCTGAGATTCTTTTTCTGCAGGCATACCTAGCAAATCTATAGAACAGTAACTGTCAACAGGGTCAATGGACTATTTCACTGCAAATACAGACATAAATAACAATAAATAACAAGCATGAAATAACAAGATAAAGAGTCCCACAAATTTTGGGAGAATCAGCTTTAATAATGTTGACTATGAAAGTAAATACTAATAAAGCCAGCAGGGATAATTCTAAGTACTTTCTCAACATAGTTCTATGGGATCTTTAACCGACCTCAGAAAATATTCAGATCAATGTATGACTTAAAGAAGAAGGCATTACTCCTCAGTATCAGGCCGAAGTATCAGCCTATCTTTCTGCACTCGAATTTATGAGTGGGATTTGAGCCAGGAACCTTCCAACTGAAAAGCTATTTTGTTCAACTTTGTTCAAATTCATGTAAGTTTTAAGACTATCAGGAGATAATAGCGGTCTAATGCAGATTGCCATCACAAATGGGTGGGCAGAAGTCTATTTGCTGACAGTACTCGGGTAGCTCTTGGACGGAGTGACAGAAAAATAAGATAAGTTGCATCTCATGAAGGCTGTGTTCCTTTCAAATATGAAGAAGGTTGATGCAATGACTGGAAGACGGATAAAACCCAAAAATAGAGTGAGTAAAGTCTTCCTAGATCAAATTTGATCTCAGGTAGTCCTAATAAATGCTTAACTAAATTTAACAGAAACTTGGTAACGCATACATGTGCCAGTTTAGCACTGATTAGGCTAGAAAAACTGCTACGGTTTTGGATAAAAATCTGGTAGCTTTCATCGGGGCTTAGTTTTTTCAGTAATATGCTCTGTTTCTATTCCTCAAATAGTTTGGTGAAAAAGTTGGACTGTATCAGAATTTCAGCAAAGCTGACAAAATAAGCACTCCCTCTTGGCAGTTGTTTTCCCTTTCCAATCTTTCTTCGCCATTGGTACCCTAAACCCAATTTCCTGGAACATTAATAGCGATTTTTTTTTGCGTCATTCCTGAAGCAAAAGACATTAAAATGCACAACGGTTTCTGAAGGCTGACATTCATTTCAAAGAGAGCTCGAAGCAGAAAGTATGCAAGATATTTTAATTCAGTAAGTCCCAATTCGCTCCTTGATGTTTGCTAAAGTTACATGGAGCAGCTGCAGACAAGAACATGGGAGAAGAGACCAAAGAAGCTCATGACATTACAGCATTTAATGCTTTCAAATCCAGTAATTCTTCTCATGCCCAAGTTCATATGTCAAATGCTTTCTGTTTTGAAGTGTCTTGCTTGCTTCCTATCTATAACAAATAATTTTAACTCCAATTCATGAGAGGACTGTAGGCCAAGGCAGTTCAGTTACCATCTTACTCTCTCTGGAGACCCAAAGTCCGCTTCTCACTGATTACAGGCGCAAATGACCCTTAACTTTCGCCTTAACCCTGTCATTTGTGTTTACACCAGTGATTTTCAACAAATAAGGGATCTCATGATAAGAATTTGCACACACACTTAGCTTTATATTGTTGCTAATCCTGCTAAGTTAGCATTTTCTAAAGAATTGTCCCTGGTTACTCCTCTTTACTAATTGGCTCATTAGATGTACTGCAGTTATGACGGTCCAATTTTCCTCTACAAGAATCCGTTAGATTTGAAAACTTATCAACCACGATCGCTCATTCCAAATTTATTGCTGCAGTAGCGATTTATCAAGAAATTTTTAATAGGACCCTATGTTTAAAAAAGGAACATGTAGCTTTAAAGGTCAGATGGCAGATCACAGTGCCCTCGCGTGTGAAAAACTGAAGCTTGTTGAAAGCAGATTCTCGCCTGCTCATGGCTAGTAACCATTTGATCTCAAAGGTGTCGGTGTCTCAAAGTCATACACAGTGAGATGGTGCTGGGATGAAAGAGTTTGACTTCATTGTAAGTGAAGGCTTCAAGCCCAAATCAGATCCGTAGGTGTTAAAGACGCAGTTGCCGCAGAGGTTGCACGAGTTTGCTCTGGCTCGCTGGCCATCCTTGGGTTATTTATGCTGTTGCAGCACAGATCAGTCACAGTGCTGTCCTGTTTCGTGCATTCATGTTGTTGATGATCTACGGCTGTCCTTGCCAATCACATCGCTAGAATTCCAGTCCGGTTCTGCAGCATCAGGATGCTACCAGCGATGAAAATCCATCTTTGTGAACAAATGTCAGTAACTTTAAAATAGATGGCACAAGCAATGACACCTTCCAATAATAATTTTCTGGATGAGTGCCAGCTTGTGTGCCTTGATTGGAGGTGAACTTGAGGGGCATCCCGTCTCGATAAGTGTCCCATTCCAATATTCTGCATAGAGGGGAAGTTAGGGTTAGCAGTATTAGCAGATAGACTTTCACCTCATTTGTCCCACATGCCTTTGTCAGCTATTTTAACATGTCAGAGATCCCTGGTTCAGTCCCTGGTGGAGGCTAACATTAGAACATCACAGAGAAGATTAGTATGACCGCGAGCAAGGGCAAGTTTGTCGGCTGTATTGATCGAGCAATTTGATCACTTACACCCAGTGGCCACTTTATTAGGTGCAGGAGTGGATCCCGGTGTGGTCGTCTGTTGCTGTAGCCCGTCCACGTCAAGGTTCGACATGTTGTGCATTCAGAGATGCCCTTCTGCACACCACCGTTTTAAAGTGTGATTATTTGAGTTACTGTTGCCTTCCTGTCAGCTTGAACCAGTCTGGCCTCTCTCATCGACAAGGCATTTTTTTCCCCACAGAACTGCTGCTCACTAGATGCTTTTTGTTTCTCCTAGCATGATCTATAAACTCTGGAGACTGGTATGTGGAAAATCCCAGGAGATCAGCAGTTTCTGAGTTACTCAAACTACCCCATCTGGCACCAAGAGTCATTCCACGGTCAAAGTAACTAGATCACATTTCTTCCCCCATACTGACATCTGGCCTGAGCAACAGCTGAACCTCTTGACTATCTCTGCATGCTTTTATGCATTGAATTTGCTGCCACACGATCATCTGTCTTGATATTTGTATTAATGAACAGGTGCACAGGTTATCTTAAATAACGTGGCTACTGAGTGTAGATTAAACAGGTTCACCTTTGCTAACCAGTGGAGGTGAATAATGTCAGTGAGATTCACTAAACTTTTGTTCAATGCTTTAAACCATTTTTAAAAATATGCTTAGTACAATGTTTTGTTCTAAACATGTACAAAATGGTACCAATTGAATACTGCAAAATATTTGGGTTTTTTGTAATAGCTGAAGTAATCACTACTCGGAGATTTAATTATTAAAAAAGCCCAAAGGGTCAATAAACACTGGTATTTTAAGATTCAATAATACTCCAGACAAGTGATACATTGCCTGGTGATTGAAGGGGTCATTTAAATGAGAATATTCGCATTGCCTGGGTTTTTATGTTCGCAGTTGCGCTGTTCCCCAGATGCAGGGGCTCATGTGCCACTTCAGTGGTGACGTCTATCCCAAGAAGAGGCTGGACTCCTTGAGCCTAATTGTATGAGCTTTGATTCAGCCCTCCACTTTCTTGTAAAACAAACTCAGGACATAAATCAATGGAAAACTGATACATTTGTTTTTTTAATGCAGGAAATAGTTCCAGAGGTTATGTCAGGCTACATTTGGCCCACATTTTTAGAATTCTGTTGAAACCTTAAGCAGGGTGTTGAGAGATGAGCTTGAACAAGGCTACATACAAACAGATGGAGCAGGTGAAACTGAACCATGCAGGGAGACAGGATGATGAATATATCTGGACAAAAGAGCTGTTGCAACAACCCAAACACTCCTGTACTCACTGTGTCCTCCGGTTTTGTAATCCAAGGAGGTGCCAGGATTCATGGATACGGCCAACTCTCTAAGCCTGTTGTTGCTACATGGTTCACATCATAGTACTTTCTAATAGGGGCCACTTGTTGAGTGCCAGCTTTATTGGCAGTGCCCTTTTCCAGCCCGATTATGGGATTGAAATTGTGGGTGGAGCAATGTTTTAGAGATGGGTGGCACTGACCATTCGCCATCGCTTTCTCATTACAGTAAAAAACAATCCCTCACCCTCACCTCTCCTTCTATTCCCCACTCGGGCCTCTTACCTCTTCGCACCTGCCCATCACCCCCTTCCTTTTCTCCTATGGTCCACTCTACCCTCCTATCGGATTCCTTCTTCTTCAGTCCTTTCCTACCCACTGGACTTCACCTATCACTATCTAGCTGTTCTCCTTCCCCTCCCCCACCACTTTACTCTGGCATCGTCCCTGTTGTTTTCCAGTCCTGATGAAGGGCCTCGACTGTTTATTCATTTCCCTCCACAGATGCTGCCCAACCTGCTGAGTTCCACCAGCATTTTTTGTGTGTATCTATGAAAAGTATTTTGTTCTCCCTTTGCTTAGAGATGGCTAAGGCAAGCTGAAATTATTCCTTACGGCTGCCTTTTGTTTGGAGTAAAGAATTTGCAGTCATTTTAAAAATATGAAATGAAAATAGAAGCCTTTAGGGAGTGCACATGCTGGCAACTGGGGCATCAAGTAATCTGCTGGAGAGACACAACAGGTTAAGCAGCGTCTGGGAGAGGAAAGAAACTGATTTCCTACTGATGCTCCTTTGTCCTCTGTGAGTTCCTCCAGCAGATTGTTTATTGCTGGTTATATGGAGAGAGAATTCTAAAAGTTCAAAGTTTAAAGAAAATTTAGTATCAAAGTACATATAAATCACCATATTTTGATATGTCAACATATACTATAATGAATTTCTTGCAGGCATTCACAGTAGAGAAAAGAAATACAATAGAATCAATGGAAAAACTACTGATGGAAATTACTGTCCATCAGAAATTACTGATGGACAACCAGTGTTCATCCAAACACTTATTAAGTTGCATGAAGTCCCAAAAAAAATGTTCCAGACTGCTCTTTGGCCCAACTCACAAAGCTCTGGAGGAATCGGGCGGGCCAGGCGATGTCTGTAGAAGAAATTGGGCAGCCAACGTTTCAGGTCAAGACCTTTCAACTGGACCAGAGAGAGGGTCTCAGCCCGAAGCGCCAACTGTCCACTCCCCTCCACAGATGCTGCCTGACCTGCTGAGTTCCTCCTGCACTTTGTCTGTTGCTCCAGATGCCAGCATATCTGCAGCCTCTGCTGTCTCTTGCTCTCTGCCCAGTGGTCCTTATAAATTCTGAACCTGGAACGTAGAATGCACAGCAAAAGGAAACGAAAAGGTGATTGATGAACACCATGGCTGCCTTGATCATTTCCATCATCTGAAATAGAAGCACAGAACGGCTGCAGCTTTGATATTTTGCATGGCACAACCCCCTTTAATATTTTCCATCACTGTGTTTGTCATTAATATGCAGTTATACACTCAAAATTATAGACAGATGAAAGTGGCTTTAACACAAGAAGGCTTTTTGCCAAATATTTGCATGACAGAACAAAGTTGTCTAACGTGACATTTCCTTTTGTTTGATGTGTTTATCTCTGATGCTAATGATATAATTCAGGTGTACTTTTATTGTATTCATTCAAGCGTAACCAAACCACGTTGGCGCCAGCTCTGTCCTTGCTATCAAGGTATGAGTGACAATCCACCCTCAAGCACAATGAGGTATGAGAGACCAACATATTTGGTGAATGGCCCTGTGAGGTTTTGAAGCAGATTTGCTGGTTAATGATTTCATTCAACAAGAATCACCGTGTATTCCCAAACACAACAGGATTAACATGTTACTTTATAAATCCCTGCTGGTGGGACTGGAGTTATCAATCATATTGTAATCAATGCGCGACTATAAGACATTTTTGATGAAGCTTGAAGGAGTTGCCACCAATGCTTTCCCATATCTGCATTTGGCAGTAGTAATGTCAGTGTCACATTAACTCAGGACGGTTTGGATTGAAACTTGAGGGTGTTATGCTTCAGTTGTATAAACCCCGCTGTGCGTAGAACTTCTCTATCTGGCCACTGTATTTCAGGAAAGCATTTTGTAGAAACTGATTTCTAATCTTTTAGACCATAGGATATAGGAGCAGAATTAAGCCATTCGGCCCATCGAGACTGCTCTGCCATTCAGTCATGGCTGATTTATTATCCCTCTCCTGCCTTCACCCAGTAACCTTTGACACACTAACTAATCAAGAACCTATCAACCTCTGAATTCAAGTATACCCAATGACTTGGCCTTCACTGCCATCTTTTTGGAAGATTGAGAAGTTATCTAATCTGGATGTCTAAAATATTAAAAGCATTTGATATTGAAACAACTTTAATTCTTGTTGGAAGAAATCAAGAAATGGAGGCTGTGCTATCTTTAAGTGAGAGGTCAGTCATATACGAGAGTAATTGCTAGATGGTTTTCAGACTCAGAATCAGGTTTAATATCGTTGGTGTATGTTGTGAAATTTGTTGGCTTTGCAGCAGCAATAGAATACTAAATAACAGAGAAAAAACTGTGAATTGCAGTAAGTATATATAAAATAGTTACATGAAATAAATAGTGCAAAAACAGTAATAAAAGTAGTGAGGTAGTGTTCATGGGTTCTATGTTTATTCAGAAATCCGATGGCAGAGGGGAAGAAGCTGTTCCTGTGTGATTGAGCGTGCGCCTTCACTCTTCTGTACCTCCTTCCTGATGGTAACGATGAGAACAAGGCATGACCTGGGTGATGGGGGTCCTTAAGGCTGGAAGCTGCCTTTTTGAGGCATCGCTCTTTGAAGGTGCTCTGGACACTACAGAGGCTAGTGCTCATGATGGAGCTGACTAACTTTACAACTCTCTGCAGCTTCTTTCAATCCTGTGCAGTAGCCCAAAGGCTATTTGAATGTGGAACTCTCCATATATAAGGGGAACTGATACCAGGACAATAGTGAGACCATGTTACTGCCTGATGAAATTGAAGAACGTGTTGGACAAACACTGCCCAGAATGGAGAAGGAGCATTTGAGGCGGCATTGAGAGCTTTGAGTCCATGCACAGAGCACACAGACGTCATAGAGAAGAAGGAATGCACCACCTTTCCAACTACATATGTGTCTGCCTGGTCAGGAAGCTCCTGCCTAGTCTGTTGATGTGTCTGTGGCATCCATATCGGCCTCATTCGCCACTTAGTCTACAAAACTGGAGAGGAAGCCTGTCATTTGCAATCCCATGAAGAAGATGGCCTTGATCAAGTTTACTGCAGATTAGGCTCCCCTTTAGGGGTCGAATTTTCTGTGTAAAAACACATCTAAAAGCATCTTCATTATTATGTTTTGCCCAGTATTAATTTGGAGTTTCAAGCAGCGGATGCTGAGATAAAAACACCACATGCCTGTGGAGAGTGAGGCAGGTAGATGACATTGCATCAGAACAAATCGAAGGTCTTGGTGTTCTCAGGAAAGTTTGTCGAGCTGAAGCGTTAACACTTTTTCATGCTGCAATGCAATACAGAATACAATGCAATGCATTGTTGAGTGATTTGCTGAGTAGTTGCAGTATTTTTATTTCGGGTTTCCAGCAAATGTTCTGCCTTTGCTTTTCCATTCATTCGGACCGTATGAGTACAGTCTTCTGGGGCTGCAGACTTTGATTTCCAGTCTATATAGGTATCTCCCAGCTTCAGAAACCCAGATTTGACGCTGATACCAAGTGATGACTGTACGGAGTTTGCACATTCTCCCTGCAGTTACATGAGCTTCTTCCAGGTGCTCATCCGTCATCCCAGAGATGTCTTAATTAGCTTAATGACCCCTTGTGTAGATAAATACCAAAAGACTCAGGAGTTGGGGCTTGTGAGGAAGAATGAGCTGTAGATCTGAGAGAGAAGTTGGGTGATGGTGGTGTTGATAAGATCACTCTGCTAGAAAGCAGAAAGGACTCATATGGGCTGAATAGCCTGTTTTTGTATGATGGTACATAAATGTAGGGATATAAATGAGCACAACATGGTAACATAACACTTTACAGTGCCAGTGATCAGCGATCGTGGTTCATTTCCAACTGCTGTCAGTAAGGAGTTTATACGTTCTCCCCGTGACCACCTGTATTTCTGGGTGCTCCAGTTTCCTCCCACACTCCAAAGACGTCCAGGCTAGGGTTAGCATGTTACGGGCGACCTGTGCCGCTGTCAGAAGGACGATGACACTTGTGGGCAGCTCCCAGCTAATTTTCAGACTGCGCTGGTCTTTGACATCAGTGATGCATTCACTGTAAGTCTTGTATATATGACAAATAAAACTAATCTTCAATAATAAAGCAGATATAGAGTTTGAATGTTACTGATAATAATTGTGAAGGGTCTTTGCAAGGTTGTTCAGGGGTTCACAATGTAACTGCTTTGTCAGCTTCAGAGGAAATCCGCCTGACATAGGGGCATCTCCAATGCCTGTCTGGGCCTTTATTTTATCTGAGCGCGGCTTATCATCCGCTCCTGGACACCATCTCTAGATAACATTTTAACTTGTTTCTACCAGTATGGAAGTTACAGAGTCATAGAATATGACAATACAGAAATGGGCCATTCGACCCGACTCATAGTTGTTGCATTTCTTGCTCGTTATGAGAGGACACATCTTGCCTTCTATAATGGAGGCCAAGAATACATATGGATCCTGAGAAAAAAAGTGCAGTCCATCAAGTTCCCATCCAGTTGAGTTTCATTAAAAATCCTGAAATTTACTCAGTTTTTATCAGCTGTAATACTCTTAAAGATTAAGCTTCCAGTCGAGAAAATCATGATAAAATGTTTTAATCCCTAAAATGACAGTATCGATGTTCTCAATCTTAATGGACTGTCATAAGCGATTACCAATTACACCCACACAGCATTAGTGTAGTTAAGCAGTACGCCTCTACGCAATTGTTTGAGAGTAAAATTATTGAAGGGTTACGAGGTAATTTTCTCTGTGACCTTCTCTTTGTAGAATTAAACATTTCCATACTATAGAACTAAAAGAAAAACTTTATTAATGCAGACATCACTCTTTTGCCAGTGAAGTGCATCTGCAGAGTAGTTACTGTTGCAAAATAGGAAACTTGGTTGTTGATTGTGCTTAGCAAGCTACCGTAAGCAACAGCATATTTAGTACAAAATACTGGAGGAACTCAGCAGGTCAGGCAGCATCTGAATAAAGAGTTGATGTTTTGGGCCAAGACCTTGCATCAGTATATTTAATAAAATTGGTAAAGGAATAATTATAGACTTGGATTCCAAGTGATATTCAAAATAGTGTCTTGTACCTTTAATGGATAGTTGACACAAGATTCGAGGTTCAGATTTATTTATCATGTATATCTTGACACTTACAGTGGAATGTGCCGTCTACATTAATAATCAATATGCCTAAGGCTGTGCTGGAGAAGGCCTGCAAGTGTCACCAAAACTGGGCCTGCTAGATATCTTATAGACTACCCACAACAGTGCAGGTCTCCCTCAGTACTGCTCTAGTTTTGGCCTGGACTTTTGTGTTACACTCCCTGGAGTGAATTGTAAGTAGGTTCAACAAATCAGCTGGATATTTCAGTGGGGAATTGTACATAGGGCCTGTCATTTCCCCACACCCAGCAAATGACATGTTTTGCAATTTTGGAAGATGCTGTCACTCTACAAGTGGCTGAGAGAATTTGTTTCTACTGTAGAGTTTTTGATCTTGCTGTGCACTCCCGGCTAGGCTGCAGTGCGGACAACAGTGGGTGCTTGACATTGCTGTTGCAAATGGGTATCTGGGTGAGGAGCTCCCAGGTTATTACCACTCTCATGCCCAAGGAGGCAAAAGGGGGATGAATATCCATTAGGGAATAGATTGAGCACCGTGTGCCAACATGGAGGCTGAAGGGTCCCAGTCACCATGTCCACATGTCACAAGGTCCACTGACATCTTTACTTCCAAATACCTCAATGTCTCACACTGTTTTCTCATGCATATCAGTGCTTCTATCATCTCAAGTGTCAATAGTTCTGCTAGTGCTGATGCTCAGGCATGTCTATTGATTTATGACACCACACTTTCAGAATGTGGCAGGTCGCTTTGCATCTACATAGACCATTGCACAGGAGCAAGCTCACATTAAATGTGCCGAACAGAATGCAAAGTTAAATTCTTCAGCCAGCACACGATCCACAACCTTCCATTTCTAACATACTCATGTGACTATCTAAAAACCTCTTAAATAGTTTATCTACTTCCACTACTACTGCTGGTAAACTACTCCTGGCACCTATCAGCTCCGTGTAAAAAGAAATCTGTCCCTTACATCTCCTTTAAACGTCCTTCCTCTCACCTTAAATATATTTGAGGTAAAAGATTACGACTATTCTTTCATAGGGGATGGTGTTCTTTCTTGGAGATACAGCACAGTAACAGGTCCTTCTGGCCCAATGAGACTGTGCTGTCCATCTACACCCATGTGACCAAACAGCCTCCTATCCCAAACATCTCTGGAATGTGGGAGGAAACTGGAGCTCTAGAAGGAAAGGTCACATGGAGAATGTGCAAATTCCTTACAGACAGCAGCGGCAATGGAACCCAGGTTCCTGGTGTTGTAAAGTGTCGCGCAGACCACTATGCTACTGTGCTGTCCCTTATCCATGCCTCTCAAGCTTTTACTTCGCCAACTGCGATGCCCGCTCCTTACGGACACAGGCTAGTGCTGGCTATTGCCTTTTACTTCCCGAAAGAACAGAACAGTCTGCAGAAGGATATGGTTTTGTCCTAACTGCACAGTCAGGGCTGGAAGATTATTGGTGAGGTCATGGAAAGTTGGATACAGTCACACCTAACTTTCCTGATTGGTGTGTGCATTTTGTTTTAATCACTGACTCGCTGAAGAAAGTGGATTATTAAGAGATTGGAGGCAATCGTTGGGAACAGACCATATGGTCAGGGACAGCAAGTATTTAATTAAAGTGACTAAAACCTGTCTCTGCCCTCATTGCTTACCCTGTTGTTTTTACCTGTCAAACTTAATTATCTCAACAGATTTGACATATTCCAGGAGGTGAAACAGTTGTTACTAAAGTCACCCCATTATGGTTGTTTGACTGACTTATTTATATTGCTTTCCCCCCTTGTTTTTAGTATTTTTGTTTTGACTTCCACAGTATCTCTCTCCCCAAGCCTCTTACCATCATCTGCCCCCTCCCCAACTGCCCCACTCCCCCACCTTTTCCTTCCTTGCTCAGCTTGTCAGGTTCATTGCGCGAGGGTCGCCTTAATGATGCATGTTGATCATTTCATCCATTCCTTTGAAGTGTGCTCAGGTCTCCAGTTAAAGTTCAAAGGTCAGCATGTTTATTTATGCAAAGCTGGATCATCTGTGAAATGGGGCTTAAAAGGCCTCCTGACTTCAAAGAGCTCAAATCTGGCCTAGCATAGTCAAAACGGGGACTCAACTTGCCTTAAAATATTAAAAAAGAAAGTTTGTGGCTGTGTATCCTAATCTGGGTCATTTCAGTTATTAAATAACATTTTTAATTGGTATAAAAATCATGTCCGGCCTACTTGAATGAAGTAGTAATGGCCTTAATATCGTGCCTTTGTTCTTATTTGAAGAGCTCCATGTAAATTGACAGTAAATGGGACTGAGCTCACCCCTCTTTGTCCACTTTGAATCTCATTTCGGGTCTCTGCGCCATGGAAAGTTCGGACAGGTTTCTTTCAGAGGGTGAACGAGGCTGCAGGCGAGCTACGCACAGAGTTGGGTCTTTAGAAGATCAAAGCAACGGCAACAATTCAGCGCACATCAAAGCTTTGGCTGCAAATCAAGTTGCGTTTAAAATCTCGCTGCTTGGTCCGTGCTGAGAGGTAACGAAGAATGCGACGCAACAGGAGCAGTTTGTTTTCTTCTTCCACTCTCTCCGTAAACAAGTCAGCTCCTTTGCAGTCTGGCCCAAAATACGTGGCTTTCTGGCAAGCCTCTCACAGTGGTAAGGACAAAGCCAGCCAGAAAACTAAATGCCCTAAGATAAGGAAATATGAAATAGTTAGATTGCGGTTTGAAATTGTAAGCCTTGAGTCTCTCATGGTGCCTGTGTGCTGGGACAGCTGAGGTGCTGATTAGCATTAGTATTTCTACATGAGGGCATATTGACAAGTTTCCTTTTTTTGCTAACATAAGAAACTTTTCAATCAGAATCAGCTTTAATATCTCTGACTTATTTCGTGAAATTTGTTGTTTTGTGGCAGCAGTGGTGTGCAATATATAAAAAGAAAACTATAAATTACAGTAAGAAAAATATGTAAAATTAAATCAGTAGTGCAAAAAGAAAGCAAAGTATAGTTGGTTCATTGTCCGTTCAGAAATCTGATAAATTTGATGGCAGAGGGGAAGAACATGTTTCTAAGATGTTGAGTGTGTGTCTTCAGGCTCCTGTACCTCCTTCCTGGTGGTAGGGGGTCCTTAATAATACCTTTTTGAGTTATCCCCTTTTGAAGATGTCCTCAGTGTTGGGGAGGCTAGTGCCCATGATGGATCTGGCTGGGGTTGCAACCCTCTGCAGCTTTTTTCGATCCTGTACATGGCCCCTCAATACCAGACGGTGATGTAACTGATGCTTACAGTTAGAATGCTCTCCATGGAACATCTGTAGAAATTTGTTGGAGTCTTTGGTGACAGACCAAATCTCCTCAAGCTCCTAATGAAATATAGCTGCTGATATGCCTTCTCTGTAATTGCATCAATCTGTGTTGAAGTATATGATTTTTCACCACAGAAAGAAAAACATGTTTACACAGCACAAAACATCCTAAATCATTTTTCAGCCAATGAATTACTTGTGCACTACTGTTGTAATCAAGGGAGACGTTGTAGTTAGTTTACACACAAATTCCCACAGTGACAGTGTTGTTTTAATGAAGTTGGTTGGAAATTAAAATGGCCAAGCAACAGGAAAACTAAACTCTTTTTTTCAAAATGATGCCTCATGATTATTTGCATGCATCAAGTGTTGACCCGGTTTAACGATTTACGTGGAAGACAGTACATCTTGCCATGCAGAATCTCTGGAGTCAGCCAGCTCAGATAATGTGATCGGGTGTCTGGAATCAAGCTTAAAGCCAAACCTTTTAGACTCAGAGATGACAGATCTACAACTAAATCGCAAATGCACTGCTTGTCAGGGAGGAAGGAGCTTCGGGCATTTCTTCATCTTTCTTTGATGGGTAAGGCCAAGATTGTTCTCTCTGTAGTCGGAGAGAACTGGCAATGAAACTGGCCTTTTCCTTGACGATCACGTTGCCCATCATGATTGTCATGGACAAGTTTATATAGTAAAGGTTGAATAGAAAGTTGACGGAACTTGAGGGGATTGATATGGTACGTTGGTAGAGTGCTGCCCCCATTAATACATATTTCAAGGATCAAGGTTCACATATTCAATATGTTGGGAATAGGAAGAAAATTATCATGATTGTAGATAGAGCGACTGTTCTGTAAAGTATGTGCACTCTGTCCACAAAGGCACCTTGAGCTTCCAGTTGCATATCATTGTAACTCTCCTCAGTCCTACAATGACCTTTCTGTCCTCGACTTTCTCCATGTCTACAGAGAAGCCCAAGTGCAAAGTGAAAGAATATCTCATATTCTGCTTGGGTACCGTATAACCCAAAGGCACGAATATTGAATTTTCCAATTTCATGTAACCCACATGCAGGCTGCTCTCCTCCCACACACACTTGCCTGTCCAATTGGTTTTCTTCTGCTTCCATCCCCTCCCACTACGTGGTTCCCTTTGCCCATCATTCCTTACTCATCTGCTTCCACCTATCAACTACCATTCTTTGTCCCCATTCCCTTCTTCTATTTGGTTCCATTTGTCCATCATCTGCTTCCACCTATCAGCTGCCAGCTTCTAACCAACACCCCCCCCCCCCCCCAATGTAAGGGCGTATTCTGGAATTATGGTATATAGCAAATATTAATTTTAGCAGCAACCAGTCTTCAAACCTGAACATGAATTGTAGATTAAATTTAAAATACAGCTCTGAACAATGGTCTTCCTGGAGCTGTGTTTTGGGGTTGATTACAAACAAACACTCCATTTGACCTCAGAAGCCTGCATGTGCTTGAATGTGGTCCAGAGTCAGTGGGAATTAACATTCACCTTGGGTGCCCGGAGTGTGGGTGTGAAGATGGAGGTGTTTGAAAACTGTATGTAATTCAAAGGAAGCACTGTAGATACATTGTAACTATAGAATTGCCCTGCTGTTACCTTTGATCTTTAAGCATATAAAAATATCATATAATATTGAGCCAGGCTGGCTTCTTCTTCCAAGAGTGTCTCCTGTATGGTTCCTGCTTGTTTGGCTTAATAAAGATTTCTACATCCAGAGAGCTCCCATGTCTCTCCAGTGACTTTGGTCACAGTCACAATACCCTCGTTCTACAATATACTGTACTGGCTAACTTTCCTGCTCCCTCTCGATCCTGATGCAAATTCTTCACCTAAGATGTCATTTTCCACCTCTTGCTTGAGCTGCCGAGTTCCTTGAGCGTTCTATGTTGGTTACAGATCTCACGTTCACACGCCCTTTGCCTTCATGACCTCAAACTCACTGCTCAGGAGTGTGGTGGAAGCGGAGCCAATCAGGATCGGCAACAGGGAAGTAAAGCTGAAGGTGTTGAAATGCAGAGTGGGTCAGGCAAGGTCATTGAAGCAGCATCAGGGGGGTGAATGGAGCCGGATCTGGCTCACCCACTTTTACATAGGGTACCTCTGTTGGCCTGGACCAGATGTGGAGGGCAGAATTTATTGAAGGGAGGAATTACCGAGTCACAATGAGGCTCCAGAAAACCCTATCCCTGGAGGGCTTTGCCAGCCTTCGACAGGAATCTCTCTGGGAGCAGAGCCCTGCCGCCTCTCAAAGCTTTAACCTAGTTTTTCCTGCTCTCAGAAGACTTATAAAATCTTAATTAAAAGAAGTTGCTGTTGTGTGCTGGGGCAGCAAGGCTGAGGGTAGCAGACAGCAACAGAATCAACAAACTCATTCGTAAGGCCAGTGATGTTGTGGGGGTGGAACTGGACTCTCTGACGGTGGTGTCTGAAAAGAGGATGCTGTCCAAGTTGCATGCCATCTTGGACAATGCCTCCCATCCACTCCATAATGTACTGGTTAGGCACAGGAGTACATTCAGCCAGAGACTCATTCCACCGAGATGTAACACTGGGCGTCATAGGAAGTCATTCCTACCTGTGGCCATCAAACTTAACAACTCCTCCCTCGGAGTGTCAGACACCCTGAGCCAATAGGCTGGTCCTGGACTTATTTCCACTTGGCATGATTAACTTATTATTATTTAATTATGTATGGGTTTATATTGCTATATTTCTTCACTATTCTTGGTTGGTGTGGCTGTAACGAAACCCAATTTCCCTCGGGATCAATAAAGTATGTCTGTCTGTCTGTAATATTTTATTGATTGATTTTATTTTGTGGATAGAGGTATACAAAATTACGAGGGGTATAGATAGGGCTCATGCAAGCAGGCTTTTCCACAGAGGCTGGATGAGACTAGAACTTGGGTCATAGGTTAAAGGTGATAAGTGAAATATTTAAAGGGAATCTGAGGGGAAACTTATTCATTCAGAGGGTGGTGCAAGTGAGGAACAAGCTGCTAGAGGAAGTGGTGGATGTGGGATTGATTGCAACTTTTAAGAGAAGTTTGAACATGAGGAGTATATAGGGCAATAGTCCAGCTGCATATTGATGGGACTATGCAGAACAACAGGTCAGCACAGACTAGATGGGCCAAAAGGATCACTTCTATGCTGTTGCACTTTATGACTCTATGATTCTATATAAAATAAGTAATTTAAAAATTAGTGGTTTATTACAAGTGTACTTAAACATTAAGACATAATCCCTTAACCTACTGGATTCAGTTCTTCCTCTCTAGTGGGTTAAGAGTCACCATTCAAGTTTGTGAGTGTTGCTGATGGGAGACGTGAAGTAACTGGGCTAATCCTTAAGGATTCACTGAATTCTGGGCTACTTTTACTGATGGAGTGGAGCATCAGCCTTTTTAACTTCAGATTTCTAGTTCTGCAGTATTTTGGTTTTGGCCTTCAAAAAAGAATTTAGCACGATTATGAGGGGTACAGATAGGGTATATACATGCAGGGTTTTTTTCATTGAGGTTGGGTAAGACCAGAACTAGAGGTCGTATTTTTAGAGCAGGGGTTGCAAACCTGGGGTCCATGAACCCCTCGGTTAATGGTAGGGGTCCATGGCATAAAAAAGTTTGGGAACCCCCTGGTTTAGGATGAAAGGTGAAATATTTAAGGGGAATATGAGGGGGTAACTTCTTCACTCAAAGGCTGGTGCAAGTGTGGAATCAGCTGCCGGTGGCAGTGGTGGAATGCAGCTTCAAATACAACATGGAGAGCTATAGACCAGGTGCAGATAGATGACACTGGGCAGAAAAACAGGTCAGCACAGACTAGATGGACCAATGTGCCTGTTTCTGAGCTGTAGTGCTCTGTGCCTCTATAACTTGATAGTGTCTTAATTGAAAATAATTTGCAGGACTATTAGGAGATTGTGAGAAGTGGTACTGATTAGAATGAGCTGCAGGGACAGGCTTGTACTCAATGGGCTAAATTGTGACATCCTATACCACAGCAATTCTATTCTATGAGGGCAAACAAGAGCATCACATAACACCAGGCCTTACTAATGGTAAACTATGCTATATTTTTAGTGTAACACTACAATGATAATTTTGTGAGACATGTAGGAATGAAAATTGGTGCTCACTGCCTGCTGAAACTGGATACAAAACTCAACCTTATTCCTTAAGTCATGGGAGAATAACCTCTTGAGTCTATGGTTGTTGCTTTGATTAAGTATGTCTGCCTGCAGTGGAGGGGAACTGTATGAGGACCAGACACATCATGGGCCTTGATATAATCATACTTATTACAAGTTGGCGTCCACAGAAAACTCAGCAAGTGTATGCCTTCGGTAGAGGGTGATACCCTTAAAAAATGATAGAAGAAATATTTCACATTGACTGCACTTAACCACAAAGATATGACTCCATTTAGGAGCAAAGTAAGTACAATTAGTGCAGTACCAGTAAAATAATTCTGGTCAAGGAAATGATTATAAAAGATCAGTTCTTTCTTATTTGACACAGAACTCAAAATAAATTGATAAGTTACTTATGGAAAGGTGGCCTTGAGATTTTTGTTGAACCTTAGCTGATTGCAAAATGCAGTTTAATAAAAGCTGGTGTTGTTTTAGATTTGATTTCAAATGTTTTAACAAAATGGCATTGTCATGATACTAGTCCCTAGTAATAGATTTTAGTTCAGAACCAGTGGAAGTTCATGAAGAACATAATTATAAATTGTCATTTAATATAACAGGACCAATATGACCCCAATCGACCACATGAAGATCTCACCAGTTTCTTGCCATAACCCGAGAGAGAGGAACTGGAAGAACACAGACTCCATCAGGGTTCACATTGGCTCATGTTGGCTGTTTGGTGGGAGACGCGTTTTGAGAACTCCAATAAAACTGTTGGCTTAAGGGCATAGTATCAAAGTCAAGAAAAAACAATTGTTTTAGATGTACACTAGCCCAGAATAAAAACAACTCCTAAAAGAGGGACTTCTGGCATCACCTTTTCCATTCCTTTGGGGAGAACAAGTGGAGTGTATAAAGAAAGTGGCTCATAACATCATCTCTAGTGAAACGATCCTTAGTTTGTATCAATTCCCTCTTTGGCATGCATTTGGTTCAGGCACATGTCAGCACCACAGCAACCAGCTTCATAGAAGCCTCCGAAATAAGTTGACTATTAGCACCGAAATCTTTATTTGCAATTTTAAATAGGTACAGTTACCTTTATTTGTTGTAGATGGTTTTGGAGTGAGTTGCAAAGACAGAACAATAATGTTATAACATTGCTTCATCTGTCTCCAAACCACCAGCCTTAAGGTAGATTCAGGTAATAGTTTATGATGGTGTTCAGCTTGGAAGGATGCTGGATGTTGTGGTGTTCACTTGGCCTTCATGTTAGTAGAGGCTGTAAAAAGTGATGTTAATATTGACAATGAACTGCAGTGCATTACTTCTTTCTCTTTTCCTTACAACCATCTGAATCATTCTGAAATCTATTTCCTTTACCCTTTATTTGTGCTGTTTAGTTTATTCCCTGTCCCTGCCAATGCCTTTTCCTCATTCTCAGACATGAAAAGTTTGTACAGTCAGATTCAGCTGCTTGCAAACTCATTCGCTTGCTTGAAGTTTCAAGTACTGCTCTACAATGGAAACAACCTACAGTTAACTTTGGAAGATGACTTTGTCAAAGCAAAACGCAGAAATTTACAACTAAATGTTTTTATAACCCAGATATAGTATGTGACTCTGTCTCATTTCAGAATCTGAATCAGCTTTATTATCACTGTCATATATGATGTGAAACTTCCATCCAATGCAATAATTCCTCAATGCTTACTTTATTTACAGATGATTCAAGTACGGGAAAGGATGGACAGAAACTACATCAAGGATTGAATGGAGAATATACAAATGAAGAGCCAACAGGAAAGCAATGGGGTATGCAACCTTGAATACTCAAATCAACAATGTATTAAAGTAGACTTTCTTCCTTCAGCCATTAGATTACAGTTGAAGAGATCCATGCATTATTATAAATCCATTTGACTGTTCTGATTAGGTGAAATTGAATTTATTATTGTGCAGATGGCATTAAATGAGGCTAAGAAAGCTTATGTAGACATTAATCCTCAGTCACTTGAGCCAAACTTGCATATTTTGTAACAGCTGCACAATGTGTTCTGCTACTTACATTCACCTTTGTTGATTTCAATGATGCCAGTTTTTGGAATTAGAGTACAGCAAACAGTTGTTATCACAAACATGTGTTTAGTGCAGATAAGTAAGGGTTCTTTTCAACCCCTGTTAGCCCAGCCGAGGGAATGGAGCTGAAACGGGAGGTACAAATGCCAAGAGCATAGGGTCACGGGAACACATGAACTCCTATCAGGATCTGGCCAGTCAGCCTCACCATTCAATATGACTGTGGCTGATCTATACTGGCCAAATAGACAATATCCATTACAGTACCCATGTCCCGATTAGATTAGTCACTTAGCTTCTAATACCTCATTGCATAGTGATGAGAGAGGGAGGGAGAGAGAAGGAGAAAGAGAGGGGATGAGGGGAATGGAGAGAGGGAGGGGGGAAATAAAGAGGGCAGGGGAGGGGGAGAGAGAGAGGGAGAGAAAGAGAGTGAGGGGGAGAGAGAGAAAGAGAGGAAGAAACAGAAAGAGTGGGGAGGAGGAAGAAGAGGGAGGGAGTGGAGAGAAGGAGAGGGGAAATAAAGAGGGGAGGGAGAGGGAGGAGAGAGAGAGGGAACACAAAGCTCTGTGTGTGTGCGCGTGCACATGCGCACACTTGTCTATTTGTCTATTTATTTGACATTGGCAAGGATTAGTCCTTATATCCCCTATCTGCTGAAATATCACTGTTGTCTTTCTACCACTGTGAAAAGCAAAGGGATCAAAGCAGGTCATATGAACTTATTGAACAAGTTACAAGAAGTGAATGAAAAGGCTTTTAGAAGGTTCATCCTTATCTTAAGAGACACAAACACGAGAGACCCTGCAGATGCTGGAGATCCAAAGCAACACACCCGAAATGCTGGAGGAACTCAGCAGGCCAGACAGCATCTGTGGGAAAGAGTAAACTGTCCTGATGAAAGGTCTCAGCCCAAAATGTCGACTGTTTACTCTTTTCCATAGACGCTGCCTGACCTGTTGAGCTCCTCCAGCATTTTGTGTGTTGCTTATCTTAAGGGAGCTGTGACAATAATGGTTAAGTTAGGCAATAGCTTACTAAGAAGCCATTGCATTTCAGTTTGGAAATAAACTTAAGGAAAGTTTATGTTGGTGTTGAAAGTGTTACAGTATAAACTCATCAGAAAAATGAAAATAAAATAAAACCTACAGATGCTGAAGATCTGAAATAAAATTAGATGAGGCTGGAAGAACTTATCAGGTGAAGGAGCATATGTGAAAGGAGAAGAATAGCTATTGTTTCACGTGGCCACCCTTCATCGGAATTACACTTTCAAAAACACAAACAGGTTGATAAAGTTGCTTGTTATTTTCTAGGGATGGCTGATGGCTGAGCTTCGGCAGATGTGGAGAGACCACTTCCTGTGGTAGAGACACCAGGGCAGCTGAGAAGAATCTGAAAATCTATTGAGTAGTGAAATCAGGAAGGGAGTGAAAATCTGTGAACCCACTCCCAGTGGAGATGTTGGGACCTCTGAAAGTTTTGGATCGGTTGTAAGTTAGGTTGTGGAAGAATGGGAGATGTGTAGTTTTGAGTCAGAGATTAGTGATGATTGAACGAAGGAGATATTTAGCCTTCTCTTTTTCTGTCAGATCACATAACTCAACACAGAGCCAAGGACTTCCAAAAATGAATGCAGCTCCACAACATTCCTGATGAATCATCCCAGAGGGGTTCTTTAGACATAATAACATGTTATTGAAATACAGCAAATCAGATTTTAACACACCTTCTGCTTCCAAAGATTCAGAGTGAGTCATTGCATAAAAACGAGAACTTTGGCCAACTGAATCAAGACTGACCATCAGCTACTCATTTACACCAATCCTATATTAATTCCGTTTTTTATTATCCCTGGAGGAACTTTGGCAACTGGAGGAAATCCATATAGTCTCAGAGAGAATGTACAAGCTCCACACAAACAGCGCCTGAGGTCAGGAATGAACACAGGTCTCCTGTGCTGTGAAGCAGCAACGGTACTGACTGTGCCATTATGCTGACCAAACCAGTCTTTTCCTCTATTCTCTTTTCCATATTTACCTCATTAACCAGAACCAATAGAAATTTGCATTGGAAGCCTATTAGCAGCTTGTGGAGGCAAATTTCAAGAGGATTAGAATGCAAGAGCAAGGATATGATGCCGAGGCTTTATAAGGCCTTGGTCAGGCCACACTTGAAGTATTGTGAACAGTTTTGGCCCGTTTTCTAAGAAAGGATGTGCTGGCATTAGAGAGGGTCCAGAAGAGGTTCACTGAAACAATCCCTGGAATGAAAAGCTTAATGTATAATGTATAAGTGAGTCAGCTTTGGGCTGTACTCACTTGAGTTTAGCAAAATGGAGGATCTCATTGAAATCTATCAAATATTGAAGGCCCTGATAGAGTGGATGTGGAGAGGATGTTTATTACCATATAACCATATAACAATTACAGCACGGAAACAGGCCATCTCGGCCCTTCTAGTCCATGCCAAACGCTTACTCTCACCTAGTCCCACTGACCCACGCTCAGCCCATAACCCTCCATTCCTTTCCTGTCCATATACCTACCCAGTTTTTTTTTAAATGACAATACCGAACCTGCCTCTACCACTTCTACTGGAAGCTCATTCCACACAGCTACCACTCTCTGAGTAAAGAAGTTCCCCCTCTTGTTACCCCTAAACTTTTGCCCCTTAAATCTCAGCTCATGTCCTTTTGTTTGAATCTCCCCTATTCTCAATGGAAAAAGCCTATTCATGTCAACTCTATCTATCCCCCTCATAATTTTAAATACCTCTATCAAGTTCCCCCTCAACCTTCCTCACTCCAAAGAATAAAGACCTAGCTTGTTCAACCTTTCTCTGTAACTTAGGTGCTGAAACCCAGGTAACGTTCTAGTAAATCTTCTCTGTACTCTCTCTATTTTGTTGACATCTTTCCTATAATTCAGTGACCAGAACTGTACACAATACTCCAAATTTGGCCTCACCAATACCTTGTACAATTTTAACATTACATCCCAGCTCCTATACTCAATGCTCTGATTTATAAAGGCCAGCATACCAAAAGCTTTCTTCACCACCCTATCCACATGAGATTCCACCTTCAGGGAACTATGAACCATTATTCCTAGATCATTCTGTTTTACTGCATTCCTCAATGCCCTACCATTTACCATGCATGTCCTATTTTGATTATTCCTACCAAAATGTAGCAACTCCATCTGCCATCTTTCAGCCCACTCTTCTAACTGGCTTAAGTCTCTCTGCAAGCTTTGAAAACCTACTTCATTATCCACAACGCCACCTATCTTAGTATTATCTGCATACTTACTAATCCAATTTACCACCCCATCATCCGGATCATTAATGCATATGACAAATATGATATTACAGTTGGGGAGTTTAGACCAGATGGCACAGCCTCAAAATAGGAGAACATCTTTTGCCAGAGGGTGATGAATCTATGGAATTCATGGCCACATATGGTTGTGGAGTCCAAGTTACTTAAAGCAGAGGATGATATGTTCCTGATTAGTAAAAACGTCAAAGGTTACAGGGAAAAGGAAGGTTAGGGATGTCTCAGATTGGGTCCATGGTATACTAAAGGGGGAATTAAGTCAAACATATTGGTACCAATGACATAGGTAGGGAAAGGGAAGAGGTTCTGAAGAGAGAATAGAGGGTTAGGCAATAAGAATATAGGGTAGAAATCTCTGGATTACTGGCTGTGCCACATGCCTGTGAAGGTAAGAACAGGATAATTTGGCAGATGAATGCTTGGCTGAGGAATTGGTTTAGAGGGCAGGATTTCAGATTTCTGGGTCATTGGGATCTCTTCTGGCGAAGGTATGACCTGTAAAAAAAAGTACAGATTACACCTGACCCCAAAGGGGACAAATATCCTAGTGGACAGGTTTGCTAGAGCTGCTGGGGAAGGTTTAAACTAATTTGACAGGGGATAGGAACCAGAGTGATTGGACTAAGGATGGAGCAGTAGGTATACAAGTAGATACAGTGGTAGTGAGACTGTGAGGAAGGACAGACAGATGATGGGACAAATCAGTGAGTTGTGGGATGAGATAAAGTGTAGCGGGGACAAAATCAAAAAGAGTGATTAATACAGGACTGAAGGTGTTATATATGGATACACACAGTGTAGAGAATAATGTAGATGATCTTGTGATGCAGTTAGAGACTGGCAAGTATGATGTGGGCATCACTGAGTCATGGCTGAAAGAATATCATAGTCGGGAGTTTAACATCCAAGGATACACATTGTATGGATAGGCCAGGCAGGTGGGCAAAGGGGTTGGCATGGCTCTATTGGTAAAAAGTGAAATCGAATCATTGGAAACAGGTGGTGTAGGATCAGAAGATGTAGAATCCTTGTAGGTAGAGCCAAGAAACTTCAGGGGTAAAAAGACCCTGATGGGAGTTATATACAGGGATATACCTCTGGACTCGATGTGCCAGGGCACCATCCTTAGTAAGGATGGCAGAGTTTGTCATCGAAATATCAGTTAAAATCGATATCAGTACCCGACTGGTAGCCCAAGAAGTGTTTATTCAAACTAACTGTTATTTGGATCTGATGCAACACAAAAAAAACTCACAATAAGATAAAGAACATAAAAATAATAAATATATGCACATAAAGTAGCTTATGTACACATGGATTTATTGCATATGTCTAGATAGTGAAGTGAAAAGAAAATATAGTACAAAACAAGACATTAATGCAAAAATAAAACCCATCCCTTTAAAGATGAAAGATCTACAGAACCTTCACTGTTGACTGTGTCCTTCATTGCTAATACTATCGACAATCATCGGGATAACAGGGTCTAAGTAATTTTCCTCTGAAATACAGTACTCTGTAGCCTGTCTTGCACTTCTTATTGCTAAAGAGTTAAGTATTATAATGGAAAAATTGCTCAGGAGGATTTTACAAATGAAGTATTACTTTATTGCAATTGAGTGAGATGTGAATCCTGGAGTAAAAGTTGACTTCACAGATCACATCACACCCTATCTTTAAATATCAGGATAATTTTGCTGTCCTGTTGTCAGTTGGTGCTCCTGGATTTCTTTAGCTCCTTAACATGTTAACCAGAAGTATTCCCTATTTCCTATTTTATTTCCGTACAGATTCTTCGGGTTTATTTTGTTTGGCCTGTATAGCTGCTGGACCTCTCCCTTGGGTTTCTACGTGACACATCTTTTATTGACCTCTGCATATGTTATAGATTCTTGAATAAAAAATGTCTGGATTGGGAATTAGTCCAGTCTTTGTTTGAGAAGAATTTATTGAAATGTCTGCCATTTCCTGGTCTTATGCAATATTTCTGTCTAAAATGAACTTTAAAGAACACAACTGGTCTTTAACAACGTGTTTACTTGATAGTTAGCTGGCTGTTTTTAAATTCTCTCTCACAACACTTTCATGGGGATTGTGAGCCAGAGAATAGGGACTATAAAGTTGTATCTATATCTGATCACTGCTGCCAGCAAGCATGGCTCTCCCTTGGATGGCCTAGGTTGTGGGATTAACCCACACATTCCAACATTTTTTTGGCAACTTAACTCTCCTGATATCTATTTAGTCAAAGATATTTTTGCACTAAACACTTCTTAATATATTTTTGCTTGCTTCTTTTAAAATAACTTGCCTTCGTCTTTGATCTATATCTATTCATTGTGGTGTTTCAGTTCTCTCTCAGTGTCTTTTTGACTTGGAGACACATCTACTTGTCATGGACTAATGTAAAGCAAAAAAAGCCCCTATTACTATTTGGAGTCAAGAGGGCAGTAAACTCATCCAGCCTGGGCAGCAGGAGGCTGAGGTGATTTTAATTTGGGCCTTGTGTGCTCAGTCAGTCTCCTGTTCAAACTCATATTTGAACAGCTGGTAGGAGAACTATATCAGGCCTGACCAGGATCTTAGGCCAACACATGGATAAGATGGTTTGACAGGGATCAGAGGAGTTTGTGGCAATCCAAGGCACACAATTATATCTTGTGTAAAATTTAACTTAACCTTCAGGACCATGCATCAGATCGTAGAAATATAAAGCTCAGAAATGGACCCTTACAGCCCACCTTTTCCATGCCGACTGTGATGCCTGTCCAAGTCCCATTTGTCCACAGTAGGCCTGGGTCTATCGACTACGTTTCTGACATCTAGTCAGCAAAACACTCATCCTGTCAGCTGTTACCAAGCCAGTTTTGGATTTAGTTCACCAGCACACCTTGTGAGATGGAGTCATTACTGACTGTACAATGGGATGAAGGCCACTCCCCATGATTCTTGAGTTGGTAGGCTTGTAGCAGATGTTAGTGGGATTGTCTCTTCTTAGAAACAGAAGGGAAATTCAGAATATACTTGAATTACATCGAACATGGAACATAGAGATGTGCAGCACAGGAACAGGCCCTTCAGCCCACAATTTTGTACTAAATATTATGTTAGTAATTAAATGCCCAACTAAGCTATCCCTCTGCTTATACAATGTTTTCATTTCCTGTGTTTCCATGTACCTCTCTAAGAGCCTCTTGATCACCTCTTAGGACACCACAGTAGCGTGGCAGTTAGCACTAAGCAATTACAGCTCAGGGCGTCCGAGTTCGGAACTTAGTTCCAGCATCCTTTCCACGAGCATGTGAATTTCCACCGGGTGCTCCAGTTTTCTCCCACAGTCCAAAGACGGACCGGTTAGAAGGTTAATTACCCTGTGATTATGCTAGTGTTAAATAGATGGTTTGTTGTGTGGTGCAGCTCATTGGGCCTGTTCTGCACTGTATCTCTAAATAAAAAAAAATAAAGCCTCCCGTCATATTTGTCCCCACCACCACCACCACCCCAGGCAGTGCATTTCGGGCACACACCACTCCCTGTGTAAAAAAAACCTTGCCACACACACCTCCTTTGAATTTAAACCCTCTTTCACCTTAAAGGCATGCTCTCTGGTACTCCACATTAAGAAAAAGATCCTGGCTGTCTACTCCAACTAGACCTCTCATAATCTTATAAACATGTATCGGGTCTCCCCCGAGCCTCTGCCACTCCCGAAGAAATAGCCCAAGTTTGTTCAACCACTCCTAAAGGCATGCGTCCTCTAATCCAGACAGCATCTCAGCACCTCCACATCCTTTCTACAATGTGCTCTCCAGAACTGAATGCGATACTTCAGAAGTAGCCTAACTAGGGTTCTATAAAGCTGGTACACTTGACCTCAGTTCTTCAACTGATAAAGGCAAGTAAGCTATATGCCTTCTGTACCACCCTATCAACTTCTGTAGCCACTTTCAGGGTACTATAGATTGACCCCCCCCCCCCCCCCCCCCCCCAGATCCCTCTGCACATCAGCACAGTTAACACTATTGCTAATAACAGTGCACTGTCTCAGTCTGGTGTACTGAGTTAATTGACTGTTAATCCAAAAGTATTTCAGAACCCACTTAAGCAGCTGGGGGGATTTAAATTTAGATAATTATTTTTATTAGATTTTTATTAGTCTACATACAAGAAGAATACTAACAAGGATGGAATTTATCTTACCTCACCTCCCTTGCCGGGAATTGGTGATGCTAAACGTATGTCTGCCAATCTCCAACTGTGTGAGATCTTCCTGTAGTGTTTTGGGTAGGGAATTCCAAGGTTTAGATCCAGTGGTTATAGTTACAAAAGTGATATATTTACAAGTCAGAGCTGTGTGTAACTTGGAGGCTAACACACGCTGGTGATAATCCCATGCACCTGCTGCCCTTGGACTTCTAGTTGGTTGAGGCCAAGGGACTGCAAGGTGCTGACAAAGGTGCCATTTTACAGATTGTTTTCTAAAATGAACAATGCACATTGGAAGGTTAATGATTAGGAGGCAGAGTGTGGTGATCAAGGGATCAGAGATGATGCACATTGCACCAGTGATGGAGAGAATAAGCCTTCAGCATGGTGAATGGAATGCCAATCAAACAAGATGATTGATAGGCTTTATTTAGACTAATGATAGTATTTCATTATTATTATTTTTGATTACTATGACACTTAGAATTTGTAAAGTCCACCTGATGCATCTGAAGCATCCACTCATGAATGCCTTATAGCACAATGTTGGTTAAAAGATTTTTAGTCAATTTCGCTTGGAATCATTAATTTATTTAATTGATTACAGCTAAAGAGAAGCCTAATAATTATATGTAGGGAAAACCAAGAATTTATTGGTTCAGAGAGAGGAAACTGTGTAGAGGACAATTAGTCTATTTCTGTCAAGTAAAATTCAATATAATTGAAGTATTTTTATCTGAACTCATTAGCCATTTTGTAGGATGACTGTGCTAACCCTTTGGCCCAATAGGCTCTGAAAGATCTTCAGATGGAAATTAAGTTCTACAAAACAGACCTTCCTGTTTTGAGTGAGCAGCGGGCAGCATTTGTTTTGCTTTAGGTGACTGTACGTTTACTCCATAGAGTTGTAACAGCTTTTTTTTTGGTAATTTATAGTCAGGCCCCGGTTCACACAGCCCACCAAAATGCGCCGCAGGGTGATAGCCCGTCCCGTGGGCAGCTCGATCCGACTCAAGTGCGCTGCCAGCGGCTATCCCCAGCCCGATATCACCTGGCTGAAGGACAACAGGCCTCTTACGCCTCAGGATCTGGGAGACAACAAGAAAAAGAAGTGGACTTTAACTCTGAAAAGCCTAAGGCCGGGAGACAGTGGGAAGTACACATGCCGTGTCTATAGCAGAGCAGGCGAGATAAATGCGACATACAAGGTTGAAGTGATCCGTAAGTACTGCACTGCCTCTAAGAAGGGATTAAAATAATGGTCTATTTGAAGACAGTTGCAAGCAGGCCTTCTGTTTACAATGAGAAACACATGGCCAAATGTGTACTCCGCTCTGAAAGAATCAAACCTGTAGATCATTCCACATCTGGTAGTGATAAGACCAGGCAGCTGTGTGCAGATGTTAAATGTGTTTTCATTCTAAACCCAGGAGCAGAAATCCAGAACTTGAATCAGGCCTCATCTCACTGTCAGATGTGGTGGCTTTAATTCTAAAATCTGAATCAGGCCAAAGCAAGTGAAAAAAAAATCATTTTTGAATCTTGTTCGACATCAAAAATGGATATTTATTTTTAATATTTTACTGTTGCCCCATATACTTTACTCATATTCTGAGCTTTTCCTAAAATAAATCCTGGTCATTTTCGTTCAGTACTTAACTACAAAGCACCTGATTTTCAGACTGATTAAAGGTTGATTCAATTTGGTTCTCCTTTCCTTCAGGCTAGACTGTTCTAGCCAGGTGAATACCAGACTCATTTGGAGTGTACAGAAAAGCTCTTTGCTCCTGAAGATATTTGGATATTTTTTACTTAACGTTCATTTCCAGAATTTGAATGTCAGTACTTCTTGCTCATTTCTTATTGTTTCATGACTTTATTAGTGGTATTAAATCATTGCAGAGAACAGTTAAAAGTTAATTACATTGCACTGGATCTGTGGTTGTTCACAGTCCAAAGTGGATAAGGGTGGCAGGTTCCTCCTAATTAAGGGCATTTGTGAACCAACTTAAAATGTCTTTTGAATTGAGTTTGATCCAATTACCTGAATTTAATTTTGCAAGCAACCACGGTGGAATTTGAACTCGCCTCACTGGAACAAGAGGTAGGCTCTGGCTAATTCTCCAGTGCTTTTCTAGGCAAGCACCTTAACCGGCACTCCACAGGAGAAACATCATGAATCCCACCAGCTTGGAAGCACGTCGCTGTGCTTTCATTGCTCCTGGGTTTAAATTCTGGGAATCCCTGCCCAACAGCTCTGAGGGATTACCGGCCGCAGTTCACCACCACTTTCTCAAGAGCAGTTAGCAGTGAGAAATGTGCTGGCCTGAACAATATAAAATTAGCCAGTGTACAGATTAAAATGGTGGTATGCTATGCTTGATGTTCTCTCTCACAGTTTATTTAGATAGATAGATACTTTATTCATCCCCAAGGGGAAATTCAACATTTTCCCAGTGTCCCATACACTTATTGTAGCAAAACTAATTACAAACTAATTTATGTGTTTATCTATCTATCCATCCACCCATTGATTGAGATACAGCACAGCCCTTCGAGCCATGCTGCCCAGCAATTTCTTTTAACCCTAGCCTAATCATGGGGCAATATATAATGACCAATTAATCTACCAACCAGTACATCTTTGGACTATGGGAGGAAGCCGAGCACCTGGAGGAAAGCCACACGGTCACGGGGAGAACGTACAGGCAGTGGTGGGAACTGACCCTGCCAGCTGTTAGACCATGGCGGCAAGAACTTGTACACAATGGCTCTTTTTTTATTTCTTTCAAATTCACCCTTTTAAGGCAGAATCGAAGTACAAATGCACGTGTAGTGGCAGTCCTCTCTCACCTCAGTCAATAGCCATACATATCAAACATTTAGCAAGAGGGAAATTCCACCCTCTGTTTCATGAAACTATTACTATCAAACCCAGCCTTTCTCCATGAGCTGATATCTAGTAGACCCTGCAGGATGCCAATAAGGAATCCTTTGCTGTTATTCTTTTAATTTTCAGAAGCTGGTTATTCATTTTTATGTAAATGATTTGGTTATTCATTAGCTAAATAATGATTTGGATGTGAATGCACTAGGATTGAGTTGGTTCGTCGATGGCAAAAATATTAGGAATCTTGTTGATAGTGGAATAGGTCATTGTAGATTACAAGGGGATCTTGATGAATGGAACAGAGGTCCTAGCAGTACCAGTGAATCATTTGTTGAAAGTGGCATTACTGCCTTTTCAGGGTGGTGAGAAAGATGCTTAGCAAGTTGACCTTCATCAGTTTGGGTATTGGCTATCAGAATTGGGACATTATGTTAGACTTGTATAAGGTGTTGGGAGAGGCCGTGCTTGGAATACTGTGTGCAGTTTTGGTCACCCTGCTATAGGAAAAACATGGCTGAACTGGAAGGAGTGTGTAAAGTATTTATGAGGATGTTGGCATGAACAAAGGGCCTGAGTTATAGGGAGAGGTTGACCAGGCTAAGTCTTTATTCCTTGGGTGACCTTACAGAAATTTACAAATATGAGGGGCATGGATAAAGTGGATGGTAGCAGCCTTTTCCCCAGGACAGGGGAGCCCTAATCTAGAGGTCATATATTTAGGGGCCAGAGGGAAAGAGTCAAAAAGGACTTGAGGGATAACTTTTTCTTACAGAGCGGAGAATATAAATGAGTTATTGAGACTAGTATAATAATATAATTTAGGAGTCACTTGGATGGATACATGCAGGGGTAAAGCTTAGAGAAATATGGGTTGAACACAAGAAATTGGGTCTAACTGAGTGGGCACCATAGTTGGCATGGACATTTTTGGCCAAAGGGTCTGTATTTCTGCATAGGTAAGTTATATCCTTCATTGCTGCTAGTAGTGAGGTAACCACTATTTTCTTATTTTCTCTCTGGCCCTTGTAACTTATTGGGTTACATCACAATAGTGATTACACACCAAGGTTGCTACACTGGACAAAGGATATAGGCGGTATCATATAAATTCAAGCCTTTGTCTCCAGGCAAAGAGAAATGTGAGATTTGTGCAGTGAAGTGAAGTCTGGACAAGAAGACCCAGCCATGATCCTGTGAAATGGTGGATCAGGCTCAAGGAATCACATGCTACCAAAGCTTATGTCCATTTTGACTCTTAGACCATGAGAAAAATCAATATCTCCAAACATAATGATAACAGAAAATGATTTTGCAAATGCACGAGATGTATTCTGTTGTTCGTTCAGATAAAAATATCTGCAGGCTCAAGTTGCTCATGGCCTGCCTAATTGATTAGGAGCCTCATGGATGAAAAATATAGCTTTCCCTGTCCATGCTGAGTTCTTTAGTTTCAGGTCTGTCCGATGGAAGGCCTTACATTGATGTGCAATCTAACCAATTCCACAAGGCATTCCAAGCAATTTGCCACCAAAAAATGAAATGGAAAGATTCCTTACTGAAACAATGCTGGAAGCTTGACAGACAATATGTATTTTGCCAGTTCCCACAATAATACTACGATGATGGAAAATAGGGAACTGTGGGCCAGATAGCCTACCATCTGTTGCTGGAAAAATGCTGGAAACCATTATTAGGAAGGTAATAGCAGGATATTTAGAAAATCATAATGCAATCGAGCAGAGTCAACATTGTTTTGTGAAAGGGAAATCAAATTTGACCTATTTGTTGTAATAAACAGGATGGATAAAGAGATACCAATAGAAGGCATTCAAGAAGACATGTGATAAAGTGCTGTATAAAATATTCCCACACAAGGTAGTGTGCAGATAGTAGGAATGGATAAGAAGGTAGCTGACTAACAGAGTTAAGATAAGGGTGCAATTTTTGGATTAGCAGTCTGTAAATAATGAAGTGAGGCATGGATTCAATTTTTTTTTGTAATTTTTTAAATTATTATTTAAAGATAATGAGACTACAAAATTTTGTGGTACACAGGGCTTTGGGACAGCAAATAGAATTTTGGCTTTTACGTAAATAGGAATGGAGTTGGGGAGTTTTTGTACATCTTTGAAAGGTACCAGTGAGGATTCATCTGGGCTAATATGTACAACAGGATAATTGCTGGGATGAAGTGATTGATGTATGAAGAAAGGTTAAACAGATTGGACCTGTTGGAAACTAAAAAACTTAAAGGTGATTGTAATGAAAAATCTAGGGTTTTGGGGGGGGGGCGTTGATGGGGTGCATTATGAATGAAAGTTTCTTGAATTGGGGGCATAGTCTTTCAGAATAAGGGGTTTCCCATTTCACACCAAGCTGAGGAACAATTTATTCTCTCAAAGGGTCATCAGTCTTCGGAAGGCCCAACACAGAGAGCTGTTGAAGCGAAGTCACTGATTATATTCAAGGCAGTGTCAGACAGACATTTGAACTATGAGGGAGTCAAGGGACATAAAGCAAAGTAGCAATGAGGCCAAGACTGAATCAGCATGATGTTATTGGATGATAGAGAAAGCTTGGGGAGTTAAATGGTCAACTTGTGATACTTCTCATGTTCTTATGGCTATAAGGCAACACTCTCAATTCATATGATCTAAATTCACTTGTGTGATAATCAGTATCAGTATCATCATCACTATCCTCTCCGAAGCCAGCATTCCCAACACTGAGGCTTTATGATATTCCATCTGTTTCACTGGGCAGGTCATCTCCAACGCCCAAAAAGACACTCTGTTCCAACCTATCAAAAATGTGGTTACCATGCAGAGAGAGGAAAGGTTTCAAAGATCTTCTCAAAACCTTGACAAATGTAAGATCTCCATCAGCTCCTGGGGAATCCAAAGATCACGACTGCTCAAAGTATAGAATGAGCACTCAGGAATGCACTAAGAATCTGGACTCTGTACATCAGGAGCACGCAGTACAATTGACAGGAGGATCCCGTCACCTTCCTAACCTACCTGTTCTTCTGCCGCATCAAGCGCCCGTGCCTCATGTCCCACCTTTGGCAAAATCTGCCAGTCCTATATTGACCTCATCTATTGCCTCAGAAGCAGTAGTAGCAACTTAATCTTAAACACAAGGGAGTGCCTAAAACAAGAGATGTGCCAAGAGTGATCAGTGAAGTTCAGTGAACCTATGCCAAGAAGGCCAAAGCAAAAAACCTTGTCTTTGGTTTCTGCATCCCAGCAGGGAATGTGTGTGTTTTTGGAATGCAATCGTGAGTCACAAGCCCGGCATTTACTTCTTCGAAGACAACAAAACAAAACAAAATGCCAGAAATAAAAGTAGAAAATGCTGGATATTCTCAGCAGGTCGAGCAGCATCTGTGGAGAAACAAAACAGTGCTCGTGTTTGAGATTGTTTTCTGTCAGCTTTTACTCTCTTGTCTGATTCCTTTTAAGAAGATGATTAAAGATTAATGTCATTTGTTACATGTACATCAAACCATACACTGAAATGCATTGTTCGTGTCAACGACCAACACAGCCCGAAGATGTCCGGTGGTCAGTCCTCAAGTGTCGCCACACATTCCGGTGACAACATTGTCTACCTACAAATTACTAATCTTAACCAGTATGGCTTTTGGAATGTGAGAGGAACCAGAGCTCCCAGAAGAAACCCACACAGTCACGGGGAGAGCATAGACACTCTTTACAGACAGCAGCAGGAATTAAACCCCGATCTTCCGATCACGGGTGCTGAAAAACGTTGCGCTAACCACGACACTACTACTACACTCATTTGAACCTTTTCCGTCATGGCCTTCCTGCAGTGCCTTTATCTGGAGAGGTCCTGAGTTTTCACACGGTGGCAAAAAAGGAACATAAGAACATAAGAAAGTAAATTACTTTACTTCATTAAGGAAATGTGTGTGTGTGTGTGTGTGTGTTGGTTGTCCCTGCATATGCATTATACAAGACTTATCCATAGTTTTTCCCATGATTATTATTGGCCACGCGCATTCACCAATAACGGAAATTTGTTTCCCGATTGTTCCCTTAGTGAGGTAGTACATTAATGCAGAATTGCTGGAATTTACTGGTGCCGACATATATTTATCCTGCTCAAAACTTATGCACAGTAACATCTGTACACTTTCAGTTAAACTCTTGCCACTGCATTGTTCTGAGCTGTCCAATGCTAATGCAATTCCATAGTGAATTGAGGTTTTGGAATTTAAGCATTGGTGAGGTCACTGCACAACGTACACAGAGTGCTGGAGGAACTCAACAAGTCATGTAGCATCTATGGAGGGAAGTAAACAGTCAACCTTTCAGGCTGAGAATTTTCATCAGGACTGGAAAGGAAGGGGGAAGAAGCCAAAGTAAGGAGGTTTTGGGGGGGGGGGTGGATGATGTGAGAAGCTGGGAGGTGATACGTGGATGCAGAGGGCTGAAGAAGGAGGAACATGATAGGATAGGACAATGAGTTGGGGAGCCAGAGGGAGGTGATGGGCAAGCGAAGAGAAGAGAAAGGGTGAGAGGACTACCAGAATGGAAGAAAACACACCAAAAAGAACAGTTGGTGGTGGAATAGGGGAGTGATTACCAGAAGTTAGAGAAATCCATGTTCATATCATCAGGGTGGAGACCACCCAGATGGAATATGAGTTGTTGCTTCTTCAATTTGTATTTGGCTCTATTGTGGCAGTAGCAGAGACCATGAACAGACATGTTGTCGAGAGAATGAGAATTGAATTTAAGTGGGTGGCCACCGGGAGATCCTGCCTTTTGCGGCAGGCACAGCAAAGGCACTCGACAAAGCGGTCTCCCAAACTGCGTCGGGTTTCCCCGCTGTAGTGGGGAGGTGGCTCCAGGAGCACTGGATACAACAGATAATGCTGACAGACTCACAGGTGACGTGCCACCTCACCTGGAAGGACTGTTTAGGGCCATGAATGGTGATGAGGGAGGAGATGTTTAGGCAGTTGTTACGGTTGTAGGTGGATATATGAGTGGGACCATTGTACCCTTTACATTGCAGTTAGCTCACTGCAGATGGGAAATACATAAAGCAGAATGGAAATAACAACAAATACCCGATAGTCAGATAGTACAGATGGTCTTCTCTGTCCCATTAGTGAATCTGCATGGAATTCAGAGTCACTGGGGAGAAACCTGGTTTGTTGCTACATGTGCCAGAAGATTGAATTGTAGAGCTGAAGTCCAAGAGAACCTTATATAAAGTAGCAATATGTCTCCATCTTGTGGGTAATCCATTGGCTAAATTTGACCTTCTTTACATTTATTATCAAGATATGCTTACTGTATACAGCCTTGAGATTCATCTTCTTGCAGGCAGCCACAAAACAAAGAACCCAATGTCCACCAGATCCAACGTGATTATTTAATGTATCAAACTCCAGTGAAGCTTCAATTACTTTCCCATAAGAAGGCAATCAGAAAGTTTAATTTTCTGTGGTGTTGAATTAGTTAATGTCTATAGCCCTTTGAAAGTTTCTCGACTGTGACCATTGACTTCCATATTTGTGTATTTGAACAGGGTACAAAGGAAATATACATTCTATTACTGGAGAGATTAAACATCAATCCTCACCCTGAGGAAATGCTAATGATTGCAGCCAATCCTGCTCCACTTCCTTCCACATAAACAACTGCCAACAAAATACTTTCAAACATTGGCGTTCAACAAGTTTTCATTTAAACTGTCTGATTACAGCTAACAACCCATGAAATTAGAGAGGCTTTGCCAAATATCTGATGCGCTATAGAGATTGTGCTTCTTGAGCTAAACAGGTAACTCCTGCAATAATTAATGACCAATTAATTGTGGAAAAAATATCGTTGCACTAAATAAGCTGAACAAATAAAAGAAAATTTATTTGCCCTGACTCCTTTACTCTTCAATAATATTATTAGTGGTTGAGTCAATCAAAATGTTTTCAGTTCATTTATACATTCAGTGGAATGTATTTATTGTCTGGTACTAGGCCATTTGATACAACAGGTATAGAACATAGAACAGTTCCTGGGCTTTTCAGCTCATCATATTGTGCTGATCATTTAACCTAATTTTACTCTAAAATTGATCTAACCCTTCCCCCTCACTTAGCCCTCCATTTTGCTTTCATCCACGTGTCTATCTAAAAGTCTCTTAAGTGTCCCTAGTGTATCTCCCTCTACCATTACCCCTGGCAGGGTGTTTCATGCATCTATCATTATCTGTGTAAAATACTTAAAAAACATAAATTTCAGAGGGTTTTTAAGAGGCCAGTACGTTGTTTGTCATCTGAAGAGACTTTTAGGCAGGACTAATTTAGGATGGAAAATCTCATTCTCTGAAGGACACATTTGGACTGGATAAAGTTTTGCAAACATCCAGCAGTGTCATGATCACTATAGCTGGCCAAAACCTTAGTCTCGGTTCAGTTGCTTGAACTTAACCTTTGCTGGTAATATGCTGAGACTCAAACTCATGTGCAAATCAATAGTTCAGACCTCTTGTTACTAATCCGATAAATTGCCTACAGTGCTGCCGTGCCCCATCTATCTCCAAGAACATTGAACTGCATTTGTATTCTTTTAAATTTTTCATTTACCACTACCAAAGAACCTGACCTGACCGTGGACAGTCAGAGTTCAGCCCAAGTCTGGGTGTTTAGAATATATTCTGTACTGAACTTGATGACATTTCCCATTTTTGCTCCACTTTGGACACAGATATGCAAACCCATGGTCCCGTACTCTCTCCATGGGCAAATATCACTGGTCATGATGCGTTAGAGACCGGTAACCGAGGCAGGCTGCATTTCCTCACTTACGTTGGGGCCACACCGTGTTGAATGACACCCAATCAAACATAAATCAGTACCTGATATTGACCCTCCTGCCCAGCTCACACATCCTATCCACTCCCTGGCTGAGACTCAGAATGGGCAGGTAACCCATCCATCTGAGCCGGGCCAACACAAGCCTAAACCTTTTGAGCAAAATATACAGCAACACACACAAGATGCTGGAGGAACTCAGCAGGTCTGGCGGCATCTACAGAGGGGAGTAAACAGCTGACGTTTTGGGCCAGGTTGCAGTTTAGGCTGTACAACAGCCTGAAGCTGACTTATAGCCAGGTACTCTTGGGCACAGGTCAGGTGGCGTGGATAAGCAATGAGGTTCCTGAAACTGATTCTACGCCAGCTGTGGATACAATGAGGTCCAATGATCAACGGGATAGCATGGTAGCATAACCATTATCATAATGCTGTTAGAGCATCAGCAATCAGCGATTGGTGTTCAATTCCCATTGCCGTTTGCAAGGAGTTTGTATGTTCTCCCCGTGACCATGTGGGCTTCCTCTAGGTGCTTGGGTTTGCTCTCCTATTCCAAAGTCACCAGCATTATAGTTAGTAAATTGAGAGCATACTATGTTGGCAGTGGTGACACCAGCAAATATTCAGATTGTCTTGGTCATTGACGCAAATGCCGTATGTCACTTCATGTTCTGATCTACATTTGGCAATTAACATTAATCTTTTCTCTTTCCTTTTAATGTGCCTTTGTAAACCAGTGTTTTTGCAGCCAAGTGACACTAACGAGGCATCACTTCTCTCCTTTGCAGAGACCACCAGGTCCAAACCCATCCTGACCGGAACCCACCCCGTAAACACCACAGTCGATTATGGAGGCACAACCTCCTTCCAGTGCAAGGTGCGCAGCGACGTCAAGCCTGTAATTCAGTGGCTGAAGAGAGTGGAGTATGGGAACGAGAACAAGTACAACTCCACCATTGACGTCGGCGGGCAGAAGTTTGTCGTCCTGCCAACTGGTGAGGTGTGGTCGCGGCCGGATGGCTCTTATTTAAACAAGCTGATGATCTCCAGAGCAAAGGAGGAGGACGCTGGGATGTACATCTGCTTAGGTGCAAACACCATGGGATACAGCTTCCGGAGTGCTTTCCTCACAGTGCTGCCAGGTACACCAGTTCCTTTGCTTTATCTGTACAAGAGATTCTGCAGATACTGGAAATCCTGGGTAATACACATATAACAATAAAGGTGCCATTAGCTGGGAGCATTAATACTGTTGCAAAGATGTCAATAGCTGGTAACTCTATTACTGTTATAGAATCGTCTTTAGTTGGGAGCTGGTAATACACATACAATGCTGGAGGAATTTAGCAAGTCGTGGATGGGAATAAACGGTCAAAATTTTGTGCTGAGTCCCTTCAGCAGGACTGGAAAGGAAGGGGACAGAAGCCAGCATAAAACTGTTGGGGTGAGAGGAGGGGAAGGTGTTAGGTGAGACTGATGAGATGGAAGGTGGGTGGGTGGGGGAAGAAGGATTACGTGAGAAACTGGGAGGTGATGGGTGAGACCAGTTGAGGGGGAAGATGGGTAGGTGGGGGAGGGGGATGCAGGGAGGTGATAGGGTGGAAGAGGCAGAGGGCTGAAGAAGAAGGGATCTGATAGAGCAGACAGTAGAGTGAAGGGAAAGTGGAGGGAGGTGATGAGCAGGGTATTAGACTTTAATCTTATCTTTACTGCTTTCTGCTATTGGTGGCAGAGACTGTGAAGCTTTCAAACCCACAGGTGGGAACCCTGAGAATTAAAGCAGTACAATGCCATAAATGGTGTGGGCAAATATTTCACTCCTCAAAGTTGTTGATGGTTGATAACTCCATCACTGTTGTAAAGGTGTCATTAGCTGGGAGTATTAATACTGTTGCAAAGATGTCAATAGCTAGTAACTCTATTACTGTTATAGAATCATCTTTAGTTGGGAGCTGGTAATTGGCAATTAGTTTATTACATTGTAGAGGTACAGTGAAAAGCTTATGTTCTGTGCGATCAGACAGATTATCCCATACATAAGTACATCAGGGTTGTACAAAATGAAAGGATAGAGTGCAGAATATTATGTTACAACATTGGTTAGAATGATGTCTCTGGTTAGTAACTTTAATATTGTTCCCAACCTGGGGTCTACGGACCCCTTGATTAACATATAAAAAAAAGTTGGGGACCCCTGTAAAGATACTTCTCTTTCCAGCTGGATGCAGGATGAATGCTTATTTTTCTGGCTTCTGTGACTAGAAGCGTGAGTCACAATCTCAAAACAAAGTATTTGCCCGAGAAGACAGAGATGAGATGAAATTTCTTTGGCATTCTCAATCAAAGAGAGCAGAGGAGGCTCAGTGGCTGAGTATATTGACAAAAGAGATTGATAAATTCGTAGATATTAAGAAAATCATGGGAACAAGGTTAATGGAGAGGGATGGCACTTACCGAATTACAGTACTATGCAGATGTCTCAGGCACCCTAGGTTTTTTATATGGTTTCAGATGGTGTGGCCTCCCAGAGCCCTGATGTCAACATCATCGAGGTTGTCTGGGATTACTTGGAGAGACAGAAGCAAGAAAGACAGCCAAAGTCAGCAGAAGATCTGTGGCAAGTTCTCCACGTTATTTGGAACAACCTACCAGATGGCTTTCTTATAAGACTGCACAACAGTGTACCTAAGAGAAATGATGCAGTTTAAAATGCAAAGGATGGTCACACCAAATATTGATTTGGTTTAGCTTTTTAAAGTTTACTCCCCTTACAGTAATTTTTTTGATATTTATAAATTTATTATTTCATTATTTTTGAAAGCATCTTTGCTTTACAAATTTTTTTTCCCCATGTGCCTGAGTCTTTTGCACAGTACTGTAAAATGATTAGACATGACTTAAATAAATAGAGAAGATTGTCCAAGGGCTAAAGTGTGCTACACCTGCTCCGATTTCTAAGTGTTTGGCAATTTCTGTGTGAGTTATTGGGAAGATCAAAACCAGTCTAGCCTCAATGGATTAATAAGGAAGATTGTGAATCCTGTACCAAATGCTATGTAGGAAAGGTCAGAACCTCCTGCCAGTTGGCGCTGTTAGAATTTTGATTCAGATCAATCGAGGCCATAAGGTTTCTGCATGGCATGATACTGATGTTCAGTGGGAGTATCTGCCCCACTTTGTAAATTGGTGTTGGGTTTGGGACAAATAAAACAGTCAGAGTTTGTGGAGAAAAGTGGCACTGATCAGGCATGATCTTATCTAATGGTGAAGCCCATATTACAGCTACATATACTTGTTACGTTCCTACGTCTGGGTGAATCAGAGGGGAGTCCAAGATGGGAGGGACTCAGTTTGTTTAGAGTCAGGTCTCTATTGCAGATGTTGATGGGTATCAAAGATAGCCCACTGGAACCTCCTCTACCAGCTGCCCACTTTTCACAGGCTGTTGATACTCCCCACCAGCATGTTACCCACATTTTCTGAAAAGAGGTGCGAGAAAAAGTTGAAAAAGAGATCTACGGAGAGCAGCAGTCACGCTCTCCACCCTTTCATTGCACGAAGCAGATTTCATCCACACCAGCTGAAGCAGCGGCTCTTCACCACCTCCTCCAGTTTGGCATAAGCTAATGCCGGGCCATGTATACTTCTCTCCAACAATGTACGGTTGGGACCAGTTGGGTGTAGTGTGGGATAAACAAATAGCAAACTGCATGTAGTTTAATATCAACTAACACTAAAATGGAAACATGAGGTAGCATATGGTAACAAAGTAAATTTACTTTGACTTTGACCTTGAACCTGATCCAAATGTGGAAAGCATGGAAATGTAATTTCCCACATCAGTGTACCTGTTTGACATGACACATTGGGCTAATTTTGACTTTGGATGCTATTGTGAAACAAGTAACATGAACTCAGATACCTGTTTATATCTCTCTCTTGGTTTAATTTCCAATGACTTCACTGTTGGGGCAGGCTAAAGAAAGCTTTATACTGAAGCTGACCAAGTTTTACCTGGCTTGAGAGTGCAGACTTCTGACTACAGGCAGTGCAGATGGAAAAATAATCAGGTTTTCCACTCACCTCAAGGAACAGGAAACTTCACTCTTGAGTTACAACTAAATCGTTTTGAATAAATAGATTTTCAATCGCTTGCTAACTAAGATTTAGGGTACTGTAAAAAGTAATTTATTAGTCCACCTCTTAAAGTGTTCAGCCTGCTTTGATGTTGAAAGCTAAAGATACAAATATTTGATGTCATGAATAAATTATGCTGAAATAAATTAAATAAATCATAATGAAAGGATGAAGTATATTGGTGTTGCACTGGACTGGTTTTCGACTAGAATTTTATACAAATGGTATTGAATTTGTACTTTCCAATATAAAGAGTTGAAAGAAGATTAATGGTGTTTACTAAATGTGAAACTGACAATCTGGGGCATTATTCATGTCTGCACATGTTGGGATGTTGTATTCAACTGGACTAATCAAGGCTGAATGTTTATAGTGGAGGAAATCCAGGGGGAGAACTGCTGCTGCATTTTCTGTTCGTAGCCATAATCAACGTTGAGGTAAAATCTTGCACAGAACTTGCAAATTAATCCAATTTCAGGTCTGCTTTTAAATTCAAACTGTGTGAGGTCAGTGTTGGATCTCAGCAAAAATCATGACAGCATAGCAATAACCTTTTGACTGAGACGCTAAGATCGTAGAACAAATAATAATATGCAACTTGGCAGAAACCGGACACATTATCTTTTCCAAAATTATTAGAGGTTGCTCTTATGTTTTCTTTAGTGGGACTGGACAGTTCTGAGTTATAGGACCTTGATTTCTGAGGGATAAGCAGGGAAAACACAGTATATAGATAGCCTTGATAGAATACAAAATTGTTAGTGACATTGTTGAGTCTTGAGGGACATGGAAATGTCTATAGATGGAATATTAACATTGAACAGTAGTCATATAGTGCCTCATGAACTCTCAGTGTGATCTCTCTGTAGTGCAACACTGCTGTCTTGTTATCCTCCATTTTAGTGAGTCTGTTAAAAGTCTTTAGAGGTCTTTGAACTTGGAAGCCATGTCTAGAAAACGGACTGCATCTAATTTTGGTGTGGTAATACATTATTTTCCTTTGTGTTAGTAATATGTTTATCTAAGCTTTAGGGCAATTTCCACCCAGAAGTAAGCACTAAAAATGGATCTGGGTTGTTCCTACTGAGATCACACTCTGTTCAGATACTTCCACAGCATTGGTGTGTGGCCATCAAAGAAGGCAGGCAGCTCCAGGAAATACACTGCCCACTGCAGGTAGAAGGTAAATTCACACATTCTGGCTACGTGAATGGTGCAGAAGAAAGAGCTCTCAGTGTCATACAAAAAGACGTAGAAGTCCTGATAAAAAAGATTCAAGATTGAAGATTGTTTAATATCACTTCCAGTACACAAGTGTAAAGGAGAATGAAACAATTGTTACTCCAGATCTGATGCAACACAAAAAAATACAATAAGATAAAGAAAACAATAATAAGAACAAAATAGGTATAAATACTTAAGATAGCTTATATACGTAGATTGATTACACATCCATAAAGTGACGCAAGGCACAGCAGTGTGTGTACATAAGGTGACTGACAGGAAGTGATAAAGTAGTGGTGGTGGGGTGGGTGGGTTAGTGGGTGGAGGTATTGATCAGCCTTACTGCTTAAAACTGCTGATCCTGGCTAGGATGCTACATAGCCTCCTCCCAGATGGGAGAGGGACATGAGCAGGGTGAGTGGGATCCTTCATGTTGTTACTGACTCTTTTCTGATACCTTTCTGTATAAGCATCCTTGATGGTAGATAGGCTGGTGCTGTTGATATATTAGACATCTTCAAAAGTCAATGTCTCAAGAATGCAGCATCCATTATTAAGCACCCTTACCATGTAGAACACACCATCTTCTCATTATTGCCATCAGGGATGAGGCACGGAAGATTGAAGGCTGAAGACACAAACTCAACATTTGAGGAACAGCTTCTTCACCTCTCATCCCAGATTTCTAAACAGTGCAGGAACCCATGAACACCATCTCTCTATTTTGCACTCATTATTTTTTTAACATATGTCTTTCTGTATTTTATGGTATCTTTTATGTATTGTACTTTACTGCTGCTGCAAACCAACAAGTTCCATGATATATAGTGTCGGTGATAATAAACCTGATTCTGATACTGAGGTATAGTGAAAAACTTTGCCATCCATACTTATCATTTCATTACAACAGTATATTGAAGTAGTACAAGGGGAGAACCATGACCGAATGCAGAAGAAGTTGTTACAGGGAAATTTTAATGCAGGCAGACCAAGTACAAGGCCATCATGTCGGAGGTCAGGGGTCCTCCTAATTGTGCAAGGGAAATGTTCAATAGTCTTTATCTGCAAGATAGAAACTGTCCTTGAGCATGGTGGCATGAGCTTTAAGGCTTTTTGTCCTCTGTCTGGTGAAAGGGAGGAGAAGACAGAATGTCTGGGTAACCATAGCAATATGTTGACTTTTCATTAACCTAGTTTTGATGTATCTTTGTTAGAAACAATTCTCAAGTAGCTAACACTGTTCAAATCCATTTTCCTTTAGGGAAAGTAATTCAAGTTGTGCAGAGATAAGGTGCACTGATATAACAACTGCTGGCATTGCGGCATACCTTGCTGATATCATGCAATGTACGTTATGCTGCAGTTGTGATGTTGTTCTGACAATGATTGCACATAATGATTTACTGCCTTGTGCTTCTTATCCCCTGTTTGTTCAATATTCACTGAGACCATCTCTAAGGGAGAGACTCGTACAAGATGGAGAGAAGAATGAGGGAGCTTGCATGGCCTGCTGCAACCTGTTCCAGTTTCCAATTGTTTCTAACGAAGCTACACCAAACAGCAACAGTGGTTGCCCATTGCAAAGTGAGAAATGGCTTTTTGAAAGTGAATGGTGAAAGCCTCTGGAACAGATTGAGCCAAAGACTTCACGGTACAAACTGTCGGAACCAATCCTGCTGTTGGGCAAAGAAAGATTGGTTACTGTTAACGCCAGAATTTGTGTGAAGGATGGTAGTCCTGTAGCTCAAATCTATATTTTCCATCGATCCATTTCTAAACCCTTGGTGATTTAGTAAAATGCAGATAAAGCCTCTAAGAAGGAGATCAAGGACATCCTCATACAGTGTGGCAGAATTCTGCTGGTTGCTGATCTTCATAGTTGTGAGGCCAAGAAATTCGGTAGACCTAGTGCCTGTGTACGCTACCAGAAATCTTGCTGTTAAATGTTTTATTTTGATTTTTGGCAACTATCTAACTGTCAAAAGAAAGAGACTTTCAAGGTTCAAGAACCGCATGTTTTATATTCTGAATCATGTGCCTCACCATAATTATCAAATTATAAAAAGATACAACAAATGAATTAGGCATACCAGCATTGACATGGAAACTAATAGACTAGCATGCAGAAACTTTTCAGTTCCTTGTTGTGCTGTGTGTGGGGGGGGGGGGGTGGAATCTGTGCTTCTCCCCTAGTCTGGTCTAAAGTGAAGCCAAGCCACTGTCTGTGGTTGACTCTGAAATGGCCCATAGGACACTCGGGTTCCACCTTCAGCTTTGTGAGAATTGTTATCACAACTCACATTCAGTGAATGGAAGTAAAAGCAGTAGAAATAGGAGCCATTGTGGATATCAAGGAGAATACAATTAGTACAGACAAAAAGAGACCTTCACCGGAAGGGTTACATAGATTGAATAATTTTCTATCATGCACACTAAAAATAATTTATCATGGGCTGCCTCATTCTTCTTTTGTTCACAATTCACAGCAGGTAAATTTAAGTTATAGAAAATGAAATAACAGGCTTGAAATTGTGAGGTTACCTAGTTGGATGCAAGCACTTTGTAATGAAGGAGATAATTAATTACCAACAAGATGGGATCCAAATCATCTATGTTATCAAAATCTATTGAAGACACCTGATGGGAAAATTAAACATTCAAGCCATCTTGTAATTTTTCTTTTCAGAATCAGAATCAGGTTTATTATCACCGACATGTGACGTGAAATTTCATGAATTTATTGAAATACTGGTAAAGACTGTTTAGTGTTGCTGACTGGGGATTAATCTGGCGATATTCAAACAAAGCAGGGAATGTGGTGGTAACTATGTCTGAATGAGGGACAGAGAGTGTAGATGAGGAAACGAAGAGATTGTGTTCTGAGACTGCAAGACACTGTCAGTTTTCACTTTGCTGTGAAAAATATCCTCTTCGTTTCTCAGAGTAAAATGTTTCAATTTATTTTAGTCCATGTCAATCTTTTCTGGCCTTGGAGGTATTACATCCTATGAAATTCCTCACTGTTTTATTGGAAGACACACGGAGCCAGGGAAAGATTCAGGAGATTTGGCAGAAAAGTAATTTCTTGCCTTACTCCCTGCCGTGAAATCTTGCCGTTCTTACCCCGCATAACATTTCTAAATGTCACCCCATTTCACATATCCCCACATGTTAGTTGGTGACAGGTTTCAGAGCTGTGGCAAGACATAGTCAGTACCATCTGTTCTACATCACTTGTCAACATAAGTTTGGATGCAGATGATTCATCTGCTTTCTGTTCATTCTAATTCTGTGCAGTATTAACTCGACTGTGGAAATAAGCATTGAATGTTCCTTGAACAAGCAAACACATATCTTATAAATGCAGCAGCATAGAGAATCCAACGTGAATCAGAATCAGGTTTATTTTCACTGACAGATGTCTTGAACTGTGTTGTTTTGGAATAGCAGTACAGCGCAAAACATAAAAATTCTCTAAGTTATAATTAATTAATTTTAAAATGAATAATTCAATATTGCGTGTGTGGTGTCATCCACATCTTGTACAAATGTAATATGACATCTCAACTCTTGCCCCATCTGATGAAGATAAGAATGCCATATATGTTCTTCACCACCTTTTCTACATGTGTTTCCCCCTTTCAGGGATCTATGTACTTGTACCCCTAGGTCTCCTTATACTACAACATTCTCAGGGCCCCGTCCATTCTGCCCTGATTTAACCATTCTTCCCTCGTGGTCACATCTTCAAATTACAGTAGGCAAGGCACAATTTCTCATGGACAAAGCTATCCCTAATCAGTCCAGTCCTTCCCCAATGTAGGTAAATTCTTCCTCTCTGAATACCCTCCAGCAACTTTCCTGTCGTCCCCAGTGTTAGGCTCACTGGCCTGCCATTCTTAAATGAAGGCACAACATCAGCCACCTTCAGTCTTGTGGTATCAGACCTGAGCCTAAGGGGAGATCCAGTGCCGCAAAATTTCTTCCCCTGCTTCCAAGGAAACACTTGGTTAGACCTTGGGGATTTATCCATCTTTATGCACCTCAAGACAGCCAACACCCTCTGATTCGTTATATTGGGAGGCTTGAGGATATCATTGTTCCCTTCAATGAATTTCCTAGCTTACATTCCTTCATGGTAAAGATGAATGAGAAATACTTATGCAAGACTCAACCATCTCCCATGGCTCCACACATAGCTGTGGTGTTATGAAGGGCCCATTTCTGTGTTGTATAGCTCTAGGTCTCTAAGAATTGTGACATTTGCTGGGAATGAAGAAAGTTGCAGGATTCCAGGGAGTGATCAGGCTTGGAAGGTAACCGAAAAAAAATACCAGATGTACAATTGGCTAAATACTCTTCTGTTATGTATGATTCTTGGAAATAAGAGAAAAAGTAGGTTCAGGAGTTAGAATTGCTCAAGGACATGGTGCCACTGGGTAAACTATTCATGGCTTTACCTGAGAAATGTTAGCTGGCCCCATCACAATGAGTGACTTACTTGATTATAAGCCTTCAGCACATTGTCCAGAGTCTTCTCAGAAAAGATTGGTTGGGTTTGTTCCAATGTTTAAAACATCTACTGTGATGTTGTAGTTGAAATCTTGCTATGCCTTTAGCTGCATGCATTTGAATTTTAAGACCATGTTAAATTTGGTGAAACTCTCATGCAAAGAAAATTGCTTGGCTTCTTCAGGAGTACAGTCGTGCCAGCTGGATAAATTGTAAATGATGCTTGTCAAGGAGACTGTATCATTGATAGCCAACTTGTTTGACCTAGGTCCCAAATGGATCTAGAATCCACTCATTGTGTTGACATGGAAACTGTTATACAATGGACAAATAATATACCCATATTCTAAATTATTTCTTAACTTAGAACATTCTGTACTGGAGCTATAATGAAGCTGCCACACCACCAATCGATAAAGGAAAATGTATGCAACCTAAGTATGCAACCATGACTCACTCTTCAGCTTGATCACTCTTCTCTTTACTCAACTGTGTATTCAGTCCTACTAACAATTGGCCTTTACAAAGCTTAATAGGTTATTGATTACTAGCAGATGTGGGAGAAGAAAACGAGATTATTTGCCCTGAAGTTGTCTCATTTCTAAGGGATTTACCTGTGTCGGTTATCTTGTTAAAGTATACGCTCAGTAGCCACTTAATTAGCTACCTCATTTACTTAATAAAGTGGCCATGTTTGTATGTTCATGGTATTCCAGTATTGTAGCCCATCCATTTCAAGGTTCAGCATGTTGTGCATTTGGAGATGCTCTTCTGCACACCACTGTTGTAACACATAGTTATTTGAGTTACTGCTACCTTCTTGTGAATTTGAATCAGTCTGGGCATTCTCCTCTGACCTCTCTTATTAACAATGTGCCTTTGCCCATAGAACCACTGGTCATTGGATTTTTTTTTGTTTTTGCACTGTTCTCTGTAAACTCTAAAGACTGTGGAGGGTGAAAATCCCCAGGATATCAGCAGTTTCTGAGATACCCAAACCATTCTGTCCAGCACCAACAGTCACTTCACAGTCAAGGTCACTTAGAACATATTTCTTCCCCATTCTGATGTTTGGTCTGTCCAACAACTGAACCTCTTGACCATGTCTACATGCTTTTATGCATCGAGATGCTGTCATACGATCGGCTGATTAGGTATTTGCATTAACGAGTAGGTGTACATATATACCTAATGAAATGGCCACTGACTGTATGTCAGGCTGGTAGTTCCATGAGCAATTGTAAATACAGCTCATGCCCTGACTTCCAATGATGCAAGTCATTTTACATGTCCATCAACAGAATTACCAGCCTGTCTCATAACTTCTCATTTGAACAAGATACAAACTGTCATGTTGAAGATTAAAGTGAGTCAGATGGGACTTAGTACTTGTCTCCAAGTTCTTTCTATTTTTGCTGTGCTTTTAGCATCATTAAACCAAATTAGGTTCAATAATTAGTGACTGAGAGACTCAGCTGTGCTTTAATGCCACTCTAATGAGAAGGCATCTGAACTTGGTAATGATTTAAAACAGATTAAGCCACTTCAAATAAGGATAGCGTCATTCAAAGTTGATCTGGTCTGCATTGCCACTGTAATTTTATTAATAATTCTGTCTTACAAAGCTTAGAGAGTGTGATATCTACATGAGACTTATTTCACAAGATACACACTAACGAATAGGTGTAGAGGTGGACCGGATAAAGTGGCCACTGACCGCATGTCAGACTGGTAGTTCCATGAGCAATCGTAAGTGTGGTTCACGCCCTGACTTCCAGTGATGCACCAAGTGTGAAAGGTGGTAGCCTAGCAGTTAGTGTAATGCTTTACAGCATCAGCCATTCATTTCTGACAACGTTTATAAGCTGTTAGTTTGTTCTCCCCCCCAGCCGTGCGGCTTTCCTCTTGGTCTCCGGTTCCCTCCCACATTGCGAAAGGTGTACTGTTTAAGACTGAGACTGGGCATGCTGTGTTGCTGCCGGAAGCATGGCAATATTTTTCGCCTGATTCCAGCACATCTTTGGGCCATGTTGGTCTTTGACCCAAACGAAGGATTTCGCTGTATATTTCAATGTTTCGATGCGCATGTGACAAATAAAAGCTAATCTTACTCAGCTTCCCGGTCCTATGTTTTGCTCTGATTTTTCTTGTTTCTTATTGGTTTCCTGTCCTTTGGCCAATATGAAATCTGTGAACAATTGTGGAACTGAGAAATCCAGGAGTGCAAGTACGTTGTTCACAGAATGTGACATCACAGGTAGACTGGGTGATGAAGGCAACATGTGGCACGCTGGCCACCATCAGTCAGGTGGTTTTGTACAGGAGTTGAAACATTATGTTGCAGTTGCACAAGATGTTGTTGGGGCCTCTTTTGGGGTATTATGTGCCATTCTGCCCACCTGTTGCAGGAAAGGCATCATTAAATTGAAAAGAGTGCAGAGAAGAGTTACAAGGATTCTACCAGGACTCAAGAGCCTGAGTTTAGACAAAAGGCTGGCAAGCAAGGATCTTATTCCTTGGAATGTAGGACAGACCTTATAGAGATGTTGAAAATCATGAGGTGTATAGACAGGGTGAACAACATACTTAGGGAAGAGGAACTAAAAACTAGAGGGTATAATTTTAAGGTGAAATCTGCAGATTTAAAAAGACCCAAGGGGGCAATTTCTTCACTCAGGGTGGAGAAGATGGGTATTTGGAATGAGCTCCCAGAGGAAGTGGCTGAGGCAGAAATAATAAAAACATTTAAAAGGCATTTAGCTAAGTACATGCACAAGGAAATCTGCAGATGCTGGAAATTCAAACAACGCACACAAAATGCTGGTGGAACACAGCGGGCCAATACAGACAAATGGGATTAGCTTGGTTATCACCATGGTCAGCATGGTCTAGTTGCAGTTAAAAGCCCATAGCCACATCGTACTTGGTGCTTTGACTCTATAATTGAACAATGGATGCATGCTTTGATGGCAGTTATTATCTCATGACAAAATATGAGCATTGAACGAAAATGGATGGGATTTGCAGTCATCTATATTGAATTTCTTCCCTTGGTTTTAACTTTGTCTTTTTGTTTTTCACCCCTGTCCCCTTACCCTTTTGTCTTTTCTGGTCTCTCCTGGTGTGACAGATCCCAAGCCCCCGAAAGCACCTGTGACCACTTCGTCGAGTGGTAGCCTGCCCTGGCCTGTAATCATCGGGATACCTGCAGGTGCTATCTTCATCTTCGGGACGATCCTGCTTTGGCTATGCCAAACCAAGAAGAAGCCTTGCTCAAGCCCGGCAGCAGCGGTGGCCACGATCCACAGGCAGCAGCAGAGGGACCGGACCTGCGTGTCGCAGGCACCGGACAAGGAGTGCGTCACTCCGATAAACTATGAGGAATATGTGGCTCAGCAGCAGCACCTGCTGGCGCAAGGGCCTCCGCTGGGTGTGCCGCCGGCCCCGAAAATGTACCCGAAGATTTACACGGACATCCACACTCACACGCACTCTCATGTCGAAGGGAAGGTCCACCAGCACCAGCATATCCACTATCAGTGTTAGCTCAGAGCCACTGGAGTACCGGGGGTATTTCCATCTTCCTGCAGGACCTCTCTCGTCAGCCCACACTGCCGGTATGCTGAAGGCTAGCTGGCAAAGGCCTCCTTAGGAACTTGGGAGACAGAGTGGAAAATGGAGCTACTCTCAAATTCCCAAGTAATGAGAGTGTACTTGGACGCAGTGAAACCTGGGCTGAAGTGAATGATTCAAGGTGATATTTTAGAAGAGATTCATACCAAAAGATCGACTCAATGCCTAACTTGTTTTAAATAAAACTGCAATAACTCAATCATCTCACACTAATCCCAATTTAAAAAACCTTATGAAATGCAACTAACTTTTGATGCACAGTCCAACTAATGAAAAACTTTGCCCCAAGTACTGAACAATTGCTTTGTACTGATAAATTTTATATATATATATATATATATATATATATATATATATATATAAAATTATAAACTATACTTGAGGTATTTTTGAATACTGTGAGACTAGTTGACTTATGCAGTTAAATCCCAAAACAAAAATACCTTATCCTCAACAAAACCAAATAATATTTATATATTATATATATTTCAAAAATAATTACAATTATTTGAAATACGAACAGGAATTAGAAAGATTATATTTGCAATAATACAGACAAATACATCTGTGCTCACTATAGACGCTTCTCATTAAGTTCTTTGCGTTTTAAAGAAAGATGTTGTCGACACCAAGTTCCTGGCTCACTTGATTCAGATTTAAATAGTCAGTGCTTCAAAATGGATGTCTGCTGGGTGCTGTGGAAAGTTTGAAACAAAGCCTGCAAAATAACTGTGTCTGGCCACTGCCGTTATGAACGAATGGAACAGCAGAACAATACTTCACATGTGAACTGGCAGAGACTGCGAGGATGAAATATGTATTCATCCAGGCAGCGGAAAAGTGGATGCTGTGCTGCTCTCTTTCACTGAAGAGACAAGAAATGCTGGGCAATCTGCCACATCAGTTGGGGTCAAGATATGTCATCACAGCCCAGCAGCTGCCCCAGCAGAGCCTCCAGGTGAACTGAGCTTTGCTTCCGCTCTTAACCTGCGATCATACCTTTCTGTTCCATACAATCAGTTTGCAATGACGTTGTAGCAAATAGTAGTGCTTATGTGGATTAGAGAGAGACACTAATCACAGAAATAAGCCTTTTTGGTGTAAAACTATATAGATTTTAAACAGAAAGTCATGTATATTTAATTTATTTTGTTAAGCAAGAAAAGAAAGTGTATCATATTTTCCTCTGAAACAGGTGTTTGTTTCTATAAATATATTTGATCAAAGGTGAAACTGAATTGTTGCAGAGTTGGGATTAAAAAAGAGATCCTACACAGCATGAATTGGCTAATGTCATCTATCAATGAGACTGTGTGTAAGATTTTTATGCAAAGCCTTTTTTATCCAAAGTAATCTTTATATCGACAATCTTGTATAGACTGTCCCATTGTTACTGCTGGCTTCTTTTTGTATCTGTCGTGTTTTGAACACAATTGTAAGTTCTTTAAACATATTTCAGAAAGAAATATTTTATTAGGAAAATAATGTAATGGCATAAAAGGACTAATATCACTGTATCCTGTTTATATCTTAGTACTTCCCAGATTATTATTTGAACAACTTCTGATGCTTTTATGGGAATTAAAGACACCATAAAATATTTAAACACATTAGTAATTCAACTAAGTCGCTGTGGAGAATAGCTAGCAATCTAAAGTGAGTTTATGACACTGTAAAAAGTAACAAGAAACTGCTAGGTTTATAGCCTGCCCTAATCAATGCTAAAGTGTGCCTCACTGCTGTTATAAGAAGCACTTTATGACAAGTTTGAAGTCAGTCCCAAATGCCTTATTAAGTATAATTGGTTTGAGAGACTTTGCCCATTGACCATTGCTTAAAGATATGCATGTGTCAGTAACTTGTATCCATGGCGAAGCAGGCACTCACCGCCTTACTGTCATTCCGTCCAATAGGGAGTGAGGTAAGTGGACGAAACTGTGAGACCAACTCGAACTGATACATATCTGGCAACCAACTAGACTGTAGAATGAAAGACCACCTACATAACAATAGATAGCACATAAAAAAATCTATTTACAATTTAATACGTCAGCAACAGAATAGAGTGCCATGGTAACATTGCAGTTAGAGTGATTGTATTACAGCTCGGAACATATAGGAGTTCAATTCCGGCACCATCTGTAAGGAATTTGTACATTCTCCCTGTGAACCATTTAGATTTCCTCCAGGTGCTCCGGTTTCCTCCCACATTCCAAAGACGTACTGGTTAGTAGGTTAATTGGTCATTGTAAATTGCCATGTGGTTAGGCTAGTGTTAAATGGGTTGGTTGCTAGGCGGTGTGGCTCATTGGGCTGGAAGGGCCTGTTCCTCACTTCATCTCTAAGTAAATAAAATAGATGACTCACATGCCTGAACAGACTTGTCCACTCGCCATCAAACAAAAACACACCCTTTGATCAAATAACACAACAGAGAAAAATAAAACTTTCTTTCATAAAGTTCATTAAACATTTAAAGAAATAATATTATTAATAAAAAGACAGATAAATAGATCGTTAACTCTCTTTACTGGGCCATTTTCTTAAACAGCGTTTCCATCAAAGAACATGCAATCTTCAGGTGAAATAGGTTCCAGTGATCCGTTAGTAAAAATATTTTCCAATAATGGGAATTCTTTGAACATTTCTTATGTAAAGAGTTATAAAATTGTAGAACATTTCCCAATCTGTAAAATAAAACAGTGTACATATGTTAATTCCATTGCCTTTCATTCTGAAAGTCAGTGATATGATCACTGTTCTTGATAAAGCCATTAGGTCATTGTAAGTGGGTGAGCTATTTAGGGCTGGTCTGTTGCCATAGTGTCTATTAAATTATATTGAGCAAGTATATAATTAAAGTAATTCATTTACCTTTGTAGGAGTCAGCTTTAGATGTGTTTAAGTTGGAACAAAAAGAAATGGATTTTGACAATGGTATACCTTGAGAGGTAGTTAGCTCGTACATGATCAGAAACTTAGCTTTGAAGACCAGAATTCCTTTCACTCTTTTGAAAAGCACATCAGTAAGAGAGGATTGTGTGTATATTGCAACACGGAGACAAGTAAGATCTTCCAAACGTGTTGCTTTTATGACGTATGTCTTAAGTTCTGCAACTCCGTTCCATGCACTCATCACAATTTTCAGCATCCCTTCCCAAGATGATCTTCTTGAAAACTAAAAACGTTCCCAAGCAGTGTAAAAGATATTTGAAGTGAAAGTTATTATACATCAGAAAGACTTTTAAAGTAAGTATATCCTATCATTTGTGTCAGTTTACACATTGAAAGCTGCTTAGCATATGCATTGTCCAGCTCTTGGATCTAAATCTCATGACCAATAACATCACTGCTGCATGGGAAATGGAAGAAAATTATTTTCTATACTATCATTACATATATGTAATATGCAGTATGTGAACAGTATGGTACATTATAGATCACTCCCACTGTATCAGAAGAGAGAATAGATCAAAATGACTCACCTTACAATCTTGAATTTTCCCCATTGATTTTATTGGCAGTAGCAGTAGGGTCTGAAACATATCTCCCATAAATAAGATAAACAAAAGTGGCAGACATGTGTACTTACATTGCAAATGAATAAATCCACATAAAGCAGACTTTGCTACTTACTCCATGGACTAAAATGTATTTCACAGAATTGTTTGGAAGCATAATTTTGATGCTCGGGCTAATGCCCAAAAGCTTGTTCTAAATGTAGGTTTTAAAGAGTGTCTTGAAGAGGGCGAGAGCGGTAGAGAAGCAGAGGAATTTGGGAATGGATTTCCATAAGATTGAGGCAACTAAAGACCCAGCTCTCACTGGTGGAACAAATAAAATTTCAGGTGGCAAAGAGGTGGAAACTAGAGAAGAGTGTTTACCTCGGACAATTATGGGTGGAAAGAATTCAAGAGATAGGAAGGTGCAAGGCTGTGGAGAATTTTTGAAAAGAAGAATGATAACTTGTATTCCATAAAATTCAATTATTTTTGTTGGATAGTGAATACTCATTTTATATAGGACTGTGATAGTTTTTCTAGATTTATTTTACCTTTTGCCTAGGTTCATTGTTGATGTGCATGTACAGTATATATCTGCTATTCCCCATTGCTATGAAGGATCACTGCCATTGCACCAATACAATCATTAGGAGAAGTAACATTAAAATGCAAACAATTTTCATTTATGTATTTCAAGGTACCTTAGTGGGTTCTGTGGAGGCAAAAATGTCTGCTAAAGTGACCTTGTCTTCAATGTTGGTAACATGAAGAACAGAAATAATATTCTTGCAAAAAGCTACCCAGTTGTGAAAGTCTGCGACACAAATATAAAGAGCCGGTGCTAAGAAAGCTACAGAGGGGGCATGGGTGCTCATGGAACCATCAGGAGAGGAGAAAAACTAGATATCAAATGGAAGGCTGAATATATATTGTCTTGTGTTTTGTGCAGCACATTCATCTGCTGCGCTGACTATGCAGACCAAGTTCCCTTTCTTGGATCCAATTGCCGATTTCACTCCTCTCAGTCTTCTGTTTGTGCCAATGAACAAACAAACTTTTTCCAGCTGAACCCCTTCTCCCTCTGTGGTATAACATTCAATGAAGTCTTTGGTGAACGTGTCTGCCTGTTATTACGTGGGCAATCTCTTCACTTTACAACATTGCTAGTCTTCATTATATATTGATGTTTAAAATGTCTCTTATTTGAAAAGAAGTGCTGAGTTCCATCCTTTTTGCAGTTAGTCTATCTTTGCCTTCTTCAAAACTATCTCTCATTTGTATTTGAAAACGCAAACACGAGGAGATCTGCAGATGCTGGAAATTCAAGTAACACACAAAATGCTGGTGGAACGCAGCAGGCCAGGCAGCATCTATAGGAAGAATCACAGTCGACGTTTCAGGCCAAGACCCTTCGTCAGGACTAACTGAAGGAAAAGACAGTAAGAGATTTGAAAGTAGGAGGGGGAAGGGGAAATCCAAAATGATAGGAGAAGACAGGAGGGGGTGGAGTGAAGCTAAGAGCTGGAAAGGTGATTGGCAAAAGGGATACAGAGCTGGAGAAGGGAAAGGATCATGGGATGGGAGGCCTAGGGAGAAAAAGGGTGGGGGAGCACCAGAGGGAGATGGAGAACAGGCAAAGAGTGATTGTGAGAGGGCAGAGAGAGAAAAAAAAGGAGGGGGGAATAAATAAATAAGGGATGGGGTAAGAAGGGGATGCTTGCAGCACCACTACATTTGGCTTTGAAGTCTGCGATGGTATGCAGGCTTGCTACAAGTCACGTGTGCAAGTGATTGTGAATCTTGACTCAATCTTCTCCCTACATTGTTGTTTTGCAGCCTTGATAGCTTTGCGCAGATCATAGCTGCTTTTCTTGAGCTCTAGTTGACCACCAGCGATGTAAGCTCGATGTTGTGCAGAAAGTGCTAGTCGCACGGAACTATTGATCCTATTGAAACTATTGTTTCAGGAAGACCCTGGCCAGCTTCTGGTGAACAACATCATCAATGCCCTTGTGGATGAAACCGTGACTCCATCTGTTAACTCAGAGACATCCTCATCATGGAAGACATTTCAGTCGACGTCATTGAAGCGGTTCTGCAGCATGGAGGCCGATTGGTCAGAACAACATGGACGGTTTTAACAATGGCTGCCTCTTGTTTCAGCTTCTGCCTGTATGTTAGCAAAAGCAGGATTGAAGAGTGGTCTGATTTTTCCAAAAGCTGGGCGAAGGAGAGCTTTGTAAGCATTGCAGAAGGGAGTGTAACAGTGGTCAAGTATTTTATCTCCATAAGTGCTCACCTGGATGTGCTGACAAAACTTCAGAGAGGCTTTCATCAGCGACGCTCGACTAAAGTCACCAGCGACAATGAAGGCAGCCTCTGGGTGTGCTGTCTCCGCGTATCCAGCATGCCTCCAGCATTTTGTGTGAGTTGCTTGCTTTTCCAGCATCCGTAGATTTTTTCTTGCTTGTGATTGGGCTAACATTGCATTTGCCTTCCTCACCACCAACTCAACTTGCCAATTAACCTTCAGGGAATCCTGCACAAGGACTCCCAAGCCCCTGTGCACCTCAGATTTTTGAATTTTTTCTCCATTTAGAAAATAGTCCATGCATTTATTCCTTCTACAGAAAGTGCCTGACCATACACTTCCCAACACTGTATTCCGTCAGCCATTCCTTTGATCATTCTCCTAATCTGATCAGGTCCTGCAGTAGCCTTTCTGCTTCATCAGCATTACCTGCCCCTCCATCTATCTTTGTACCATCTGCAAACTTGGCCACAAAGCCAAGTAAGGTTATCACACTAAGCATGACTCCTCAAGCCTATCACATCTGCAAAACTGCAGCAATGTAAATTAAATTGTGCCTTCAGTATACATTCCAAAAAGCTTCCCGGAAATGTAATCAGAGGTATATTTTAAGAATTAACGACAAAGAACAAAGGAATGAATTTGCGAACTTGATTTGATTGCTGAAAGCATATGGCAGAATGATTAAAATCAGAGATGCAGAGTAGATGGAATCAGACATCTAGGGGGCAAAACACACAAAAAGCTAGACGAACTCAGCAGGTCGGGCAGCATCTATGGAAATGAATAAATAGTCAACGTTTTGGGATGAGACCCTTCATCAGGACTCCGAAATGAATGCAAACATTGCATTTGCCTTTCTCACCACTGACTCAACCTGCAAATTAACCTTTAGGGAATCCTGCACAAGTCTGCAAACTTCGTGTCGTCTGCAAATCTAGGAGGCCTAAGGTTGAAGTAGATTTCAAAATTAATTGGACGATGTAGCACAGATGAGAATTTTAGAACTGTGTTGTTAATCAGCAGCTGCCTTATGTAAGAAAGCATAATAAATGAAGGGTAAACCAGAACCAGATCATGTGGATTTGGAGAGTAGAGTTTAGGCATTCACAGATTTTCATGTACACCTTATCCTCGTTATATGCGGGAGGTATGTTCCTCGTAGCCGACACATAATGTGAAATCGCATAATGTGAATAATCATTTAAATGGAGAAAATAGGGATGCGTTCCAGAGGGCTTTCTAAATATGTTTTATCTGTAATTTATTCATATTTTCATAAAAATATGACACAAAAGCAGTACCAGAAGGCAATATTTGTATTATATTTAATCAATTTAAGGTAATATTCAATGTAATAAATTATAGAAAGTTAACATACTAGGGTGTACAGTGCTCACCAACAGTGGCAGGTGTGTTCGCTCCAGGAGATGAGTGGTTGTTGTGGTGTCGGGCAGCTTTACATTGGATAAGGTGGATGGTTGTGGTTGTCAGGATCATATCAAGCACAGCAAGGGGTGAAGGAAGACTCACAGAACTCTAAGAACTGCCGGCAGCAGGAGATAACACCGGTTTGAAGAAAGTGGTGAGGGTTGTTTGCTTGGCAGTATTTTGTTTTTCAGCATAAATTTGCTTGTAGGGAAGAAGGGTTAATGGCAGGGAACGACTGAAATGCTGACTCTGTTCTAAACTTGGGTCCATGTCCATCGCCATTTGTCCCAAGTGATCTGACTTCCACCATTCCCTCACCGTTGGTAAACTCCTGGGATTTTCAAAATCGTCTGTTGCTTGCAGCATCTGAGAGATAGTTTGCCGTAAAAAAATACACCTTGGATGTGGATCACACCTTGGTCGTGTGGTTGAATCAGTGATGTTGTGTTAGGCGGCAGGAAACGCACTGTTATGTTAGGGTGAATGCTGTCCAAATGTTTAGGATGGGCTGGCGCATTGTCAAGCAACAAAAGAACTTTAAAGGCAAGGCAATCACGAGGAAATCTGCAGATGCTGGAAAAAGCAGGCCAGGCAGCAAGATTCTGTTCCCGGCAGCAGCATCCCAGAGCTGTGTTAGTTTACCTGATGCCGCGCTGTTTATAATTTCCAACTTTTTTTCAAGTGTGAAAGCGGTTCTCTGCCGCTCGGCTGATAGCCCAGGACATGACATCGGACACTTAGGAGGCATAGTTAAATATTTCAAGCACAAAATCACTGCACTGTAGATAAAACCAACAAAAGTTTAAGAGTGCAAGATCATACATCCACACCTTGCCAAAACCAGTGTGAGACTGGCGGGAGTGAGATTGTGAGGCATGCGCTCGTGACTTGTATTAGCGGGAAAGCGGTGCTTCTTGCATAACTGTAAGTTGTGGATGCATATAAGCAGACATTGGTAGAAATAGGTTCCTCGCATAACTGTGAATCTGCATAGTCTGAAGACAGGAGGGTGTAATGGATAACAAGATGTCAATTTACATTGAATTGGAATAATGAGTTACTGGCATTAAAACAAAAAGCCATGGATGGAGGTTTCAGTAGCTATGAGTTTCAGCCAAAATACTGGTTAAAGATGTTCAGGAGGTGGAAACATACAGTTTTAGTGCTGTGTGGCTGAAAAATCCCCTGTGAGACTGATGAATGAGGATACAATTTGTCTGATTCATCTTGGAAGAGAAAGATAGAAATGATATCTAGTTCATGATTGCTTTAGTCTACCCAATGATCCTTTTGGTTGTGGTTTTCAATGTTGTGTAAGATCATGTTGATTTGACTATACATTACAGAGTATAAATTATATTGAATAAAATTCAGTCAAATATTTTCTCCTACCCTTCGTAGCCTCATTCATTCTCTCAGGACTTATACTGCTTTGGCAGGGCTGTTTTCATTCCTCATGTATTCTCCCTCAATCTCCTTTGATGCTCCACAACAAGCAAATCAATCCAAGTCTGTTGTTCATCTCACTTCTTACACCATGAACAGGTGGTTATCAGCATCATCTGATCTCTTTCTCATACCTTGATTCTCAGCTTCAAAGTTCAAAGTCCACAGTATATTTATTATCTAAATACATACTATCTAAATACCATATGCTACCATGAGATTCATTTTCTTGCAGGCATTCACAGTAAATACAAAGGAACACAATCACATAAATGTAAAAATGCACACAGCAAAGGTGGATAAACAACTGATATGCAAAATGCAAAAAATTGTACAAATACAAAAGCAAAAAATAAAATAATGATAATAAATAAATAAATATAGAGAACATGAGATGAAGAATCATTGAAACTCAGTCAACAGTAGATGCCATTTTATTGGCTCTTCACTCAACCCTGGAATACCTGTGCAGTGAAGATGCATACGTCAGGATGCTCTTCATTGGCTACAGCTCAGCATTCAATACTATCATCCCTCAAAACTCACCAATAAGCTCCAAGACCTAGGCCTCAATATCTCTGCGTCAACTGGATCCTTGTCAGTGCTCCCTCCTATGAGCAAGTAAGATCTGTTTCTTTCTGCCTTTCCGTATCCTCAGTGATTTGGATCATCAACACCCAACACAAGACTACTCTGGCAGCTCTTCCTTATGATAGTTTCCACAACTTCTTCCAGCAGATCCACATCTGTAGGATCAGTTTACTGTTACCTCAGGATCCATCGGATCTATAGTGGTGATTGTCCTCAGCCTGAGTGATCACATCTGCTACACACTTTTCCAAGATATAAACATAGTACACTTTTTTAAATCTCATCACTATTTCCTGTTACAGTCTGAGACCCATTCACAGAAACCATTAACTACCAATGTGGCTTATCTCTAGGTTTAATTCCAATGTTTGAATACTGTATTGGATGTGGAATATAGCAAGCAATTTTGGGCCTTGTATCTAAGAAAGGATGTATTTGCCCTGGAGAGGGTCCAGGGAGGTTCACAGGAATGATCCCCAGGAATGAAAGGCTCAAAATATGAGGAGCCTTTGCTGTCCCTGGCCCTGTACTCAGTGGTGTTCGGAAGTATGAGGGATTGCATTGAAACCTACCGGATATTGAAATGTTTTGGATGGAGTTGACTTAGAGAGGATGCTATCGTTAATGGGAGAGTCAAGGATACACAGGAGAGTGTGGTGAATCTGTGAAATCTATTGCTCTCAGAAGGCTGGGGAGGCCACATCATAAAATGTATTCAAGGGAGAGATGAGATGATAAGACATAGGAGCAGAATTAGGCCATTTGGCCATCGAGTCTGCTCTGCCATTCCATCATGGCTGATGTATTAACCTTCTCAACCCCATTCTCCTGCCTTCTCCCCAAAACCATGCTGACTTTGGCCTACTTTATCCTGTGCTTCCAAGCACCCCAAAACCTCACCCTTAATAATGGACTCCATCTTCCCAGCCACTGAAGTCAGACTAACTGGCCTATCTCTCTCTCTCCTCTCTTGAAGAGTGGAGTGACGTTTGTAATTTTCCAGTCATCCGGTACCATTCCAGAATCAGGTGATTTTTAGAAAGAACACTGCCAATGCATCCACAATCTCTTTAGTGACCTCTTTCAGATCCCTGGGCTATAGCCCATCTGGTCCAGGTGACTTATCTACCTTCAAGCTGTTCAGTTTCCAAAGTATCTTTTCCTTAGTAATAGTGACTGCAATCACTTCTGCCCCCGACATCCTCAAATTTCTGGTATACTGTTGGTGTCTTCCACAGTGAAGACTGACGCAAAATAGTTATTGAGTTCGCCCATCATGTCTTTGCTCCTCATTACAATTTTCTAGTGGTCCAATATCCACTCTCACCTTTCTGTTACTCTTATATATCTGGAAAAATCTTTGGTATCCTCTTTTATATTACTGGCTCACTGACCATATTTCATCTTTTCTCTCCTTTTTACGGTTTCCTAATCCTCAAGCTTCCTACTAAATTTTCAGCCTTTCTTGCTGACATAATCTGAAGTCCATTGCTGTCTGATAAGATTTTCCAGCAAATTAATTTCAGTTATCCACTGGCATGCCAACTAAAAGCGAGCGCAATAAGTGTGTAAGTGCAGTAGTGATGTTATTGATAACTGGGATTTTAACCAGATTTGAATGCATTGGGACCAAGGTGGTGGACATTGGTTCTGCTACTGATCTCTCTGTATCCCCTTTTCTCACCACCACTTTCTTTTGTCCATTGGCAGCTTCCAAATTCCTGAGTGTGTAGGCTGTTTCTCTGAATGCATTTCTGCTGAGATGTGAAAGTCAACATCAGTGAAATGAAGTACCTTTCCCAAGGATTTGCCGCCATCCCATACTGTCAGTGGTCTCAGTTATTGATAACTTCCAGCAGTGGTTGTGTTAATTGCACAATTGTCCCTATGTGCTGAGGGTGCTGAAGAGAGCCGGACTATGCACATCAACACTTACAATCTACAAATACACAATGGAGTGCATCCTAACGTGCTACACCACTGTGCGGTTCGGAAACTGCACGGTGGTGGACAGCAGGCCCCTACAACGGGTAGCTAAAGCCGCCCAAACCATCACCAGCGCAAGACCGTTCGCCATCAATGACATTTACACAGAAAGTTACCAGCAATATCATGAAGGTTCACATCCACCTGGCTCATGGACTGTTTGTCACACCCCCAGCAGGGAAGAGACGATGCAGCATCCACGCCAGGAGCACCAGACTCAAAAGCAGTTACTTACCCCAAGCTGCCAGGCTGATCAACACCTCCACCCATTAACCCACCCCGCCACACCTCACCACCACTACCTTATCAATTCCTGTCGACTCATCTTCTGTAGAGATACTCCTGTACCTAGCATTTCTTTATATACATATAATTATGTATATAAGATAAACATATGTATTAACAGTATATTTATTGTTTTCTTTATACTTATTGTGATTCTTTATGCTGATTTGGATCTGGTGTAACAATCATTTGGTTCTCCATTAACACTTGCGTACTGAAGAATGACAGTAAGCAATCTTGAATCTTAAGAAGTGCAATATGATGTCAATTACCACAGGATTCATTTGGTGCATAGGGTTGTTGGGAGCTGCAGCAGCAGGGGCCTCTCATTAATCATCAGAAACCTGTAATACATTCACACACACATAAACGTACATACTTGCTACATGCCACCATAACTTCAAAGATACACGGACACAGCACTATAAAAGACCCAAAATCTCTGAAGCAGACTGGTAGGGGTCACCCACAAAACACTATTTTAGCACCATTTTTAATGGACAATTTAACTTCTAGTATTAATGCTGTGCAGCTAGCATCTTAACAAGGATGTACTGGAAAGAAAACTTTTTCATTTGAAAATCATGTGATTGCCTCATGATTCTGTGAAGATTAGATTGATTTGCTAGATTCTGGAAATGATCCACATAAGCAGTTTAATCTTCCTTATTTACATAATCTGAGGTCCATTAGTATCTGGTGGAATTTTCCAGGGAGCACAGTTCACTTTTCCACTGGCATGTCAAGCAAAGATGACACCTGGGATTTTGTTTCTCTCATTCACAACTCCGGTTTACAGCATAATTTCTGGAATATCACAATGGTCCCATAAACTGAGGAGGAAAGAATAAGTGCAAACAAGTTGATAGACATGAACTGATTACTTGAGAATGGAAAGTGAAATAGTTGTTCATGACCTTATGGTGTCCCAAAGTGCTTTCCAACTTATGAAGCACTTTTCAATGGAGGAAATGTTTGAACTAAATAACATCGTGATGACTGGATGATCCGTTTTGAAAAGATCACAAGACAAAGGAGCAGAAGTAGGCCATTTGGCCCATCGAGTCTGCTCCACCACTCCACCATGAGCTAAACTATTCTCTCATCTAGTTCCAATTTATGGCTTTTTCTCCATATCCCTTGATACCCTGACTAATTAGATACCTATCAATCTCCTCCTTAAACACCTTCAGTAATCGGGCCTCCACAGCTGTACGTGGCAAGGGATTCCATAAATCCACAACCCTCTGGCTAAAAAAATTTCTCCTTATCTCTGTTTTAAATGGATACCCTCTAATTCTAAGACTGTGGCCTCTTGTTCTGGACTCACCCACCAAGGGAAACAGCCTTTGCACATCTACTCTGTCCAACCCTTTCAACATTTGAAATGTTTCTATGAGATCCTCTCTCATTCTTCTATACTCTAATGAATACAGTCCAAGAGCCGACAAATGCTCCTCACATGTTAGCCCCTGCATTCCAGGAGTCATTCTTGTAAATCTTCTATGAATTTTCTCCAACATTAGTACATCCCTTCTAAGATAGGGGGCCCAAAACTGCACACAGAATTCCAAATGAGGTCTCACCAGTGCCCCGTAGAGCCTCATCAACATCTCCTTACTCTTATACACTATTCCTCTTGAAATGAATGCCAACATAGCATTTGCTTTCCTTACTGCGGATCCAACTTGGTGGTTAACCTTTAGGGTATCCTGTACGAGGACCCCCAAGTCCCTTTGCACTTCCGATTTTTGAATTTTCTCCCCATCTAAATAATAATCTTCACACTATTATCTCTTGTTCCAAAATGAACAACCGTACATTTCTCAACATTGTATCTCATCTGCCATTTCTTTGCCCACTCTCCTAAACTGACCAAATCTCTGTGCAACCTTTTCTTCAGCAGTCGTTTGCAGTGTTATATATGTTTTTTGTGGGTTAAAACACTAGAACTGTTTTATTTACAGGTTTACAGCAATGGCTTTTGCTCCAGCCCCAAGCACATGTGATGAGTTCACCCATGTCATTTCCTGTTCTGAGTAAACCACCCACCTTGCCCACTAGGACCTGAAGTTCTTCATTATGTACACATAATCACACATCTTCCCCCTAAACACAAGTACAATACCATGTCCTCAGAAATGTGAAAGAAACAATAATCCTTTGCATAAAAGATTTTTACTTGTTGAAGCCAGTCCCATTTTCACTTAGCAACTTTCAATCAGTCTCTGAATGGGTTTATTAACGTTTTTTGTCTGCTATATGTTTCCACCGGTGCATTGCTTGTATTTGATGAATTAATATTCAAAATATTTAATAGTTTGAATTCTGATTAACAAGTTTACTCTTTACATCGGCTGATGATGTGTCATAGATATGGGCTGGATCTTGTGGTCGTAGGTTGACATAGTTCCTTCTCAGAAGTGTTGCTCACTATGTCTGGATCTGGTAGGAATATGGGGCAACTACCTCTTGCACGAATTGTTTCATGGACCATGTTCCAGAGTTGTGAACTCGGGTTCACACTTGATCTCCAGGCTTCAGTACTGGTCGGCTTTTTGCAGTCTTGTCATAATACTGTTTCTGCTTCTCTTTCCATAAGACCATCAGACATAGGAGCAGAATTAGGCCATTCAGCCTATCGAGTCTGTTCCACCATTCCATCATGGTTGATCCTGGATCCCACCCAACCCATACACCTGCTTCTTCACCATATCCTTTGATGTCCTGACCGATCGGGAAACAATCAACTTCTGCCTTAAATATACCCAGGAACAGTTTGTGGCAGAGCACTCCACAGATTTACTACTCTCTGGCTAAAATTAATTTCTCCTTACCTCTCACGAGGAAATCTGCAGATGCTGGAAATTCAAGCAACACACACAAAATGCTGGTGGAATGCAGCAGGTCAGGCAGCATCTATAGGGAGAAGCGCTGTCGATGTTTAGGGCCGAGACCCTTCGTCAGGACTAACCAAGGGTCTCAGCCCTAAATGTTGACAGCGCTTCTCCCTATAGGTGCTGCCTGACCTGCTGCGTTCCACCAGCATTTTGTGTGTGTTGCTCCTCCTTACCTCTGTTCTAGAGGGTCGCTGCTCAATTTTGAGGCTGTGTCCTCCAGTTCTGAATACCTTCACCATAGGAAACATCCTCTCTATATCTACCCTTTCAACATACAATAGGTTTCGAAGAGAACCCTCTGAATTCTTCTAAATTTCAGCGAGTACAGGCACAAAGCTGCCAAACGCTTCTTATATCTTAACCCCTTAATTCCTGGAATCATCCTTGTGACCGTCCTCTGTTATGCAGCGCAGTGCTGCTTCCAAATCCCAGTTTGTTCGTTCCGTTTGACCGTTAGTCTGTGGACAGAAACCGGAAGACAGACTTACTGAGGGAATTCCATGACGGCGGAAGATGTGAAGGACAAGGAGGTTGGCTGTTTCACGGGCTGTAGGGAGTTCGGGAAGGGCTATGAAGTGCACGGCTTTGGAGAAGTGATCCACCACGGTGAATCCAGCAGTGTTCCCATGTGAAGGGGGTTGTCCAGTGACGAAATCCAGAGCAATGTGGGACCAAGGGCAGCCAGGGACAGGTAGGGGACGAAGCAACCCAGCAGGTGGTCGATGGGAGGCTTTTCCACAGGCACACACTGAACAGGCAGAGATGAAGGTGCGAGTGTCAGCATCCATGATGGGCCACCAGAAATGTCACTTCAGAAGGGACAGAGTTTGATTGATTCTGGGATGGCAGGCGAAACTAGAAATATGCCCCCACTGGAGAACTTGAGACTGAACAGTGTCAGGCACAAAGAGGCAATTGGAGGGTCCATGTCTGGGTCTGGTTGAGTCCGCTGGGCCTCTCTGACTCTGAATTCGATCTCCCAGTTGAGGGCAGCCACTGCACAGGATGGTGGAAGGATGAAATCGGGGTTAAGAAGGCCCTCCTCGGAGACGTATTGACGAGAGAAAGCATCTGGCTTCCTGTTCTTGGAACCCGGACGATAGGAGAGGGTGAATTTGAGACAGCCAAAAAATAATACCCAACAGGCTTGGCAGGAATTAAGGCGTTTAACAATTTGGATGTATTGGAGGTTCTTATGGTTTGTCCAGACAATGAATGGATGTACAGCTCCCTCCAGCCAGTGCCTTCACTCCTCCAAGGTGAGTTTGACGACCAGCAACTCCCGGTTCCCAACATCGTAGTTCCATTTGGCAGGGGATAGACGGCAAGAGAAGAACGTGCAGTGATGGAGCTTTTGGTCCAGGACGGAGCGTTGGGAGAGGACTGCTTCCACCCCAGAGTCAGAGGCATCAACTTCTGCAGTGAATTGGCAAGAGGGGTCTGGTTGGAGCAGGATGGGAGCGGAGGTGAAACACCTTTTCAGCTCCGAGAAGGCGGAGTCTGCTTCGGGGGTCCAGTGAAATGGGGTTGCAGGAGAGGAGAGCTGAGTAAGAGGTGCTGCCGCCCGGCTGTAATTCCTGATGAAGCACCGGTGAAGTTTGGGAACCCCAGAAATCGCCGGAGTTGTTTGAGTGTTGTGGGTTTTGGCCACTCCACCACCGCCCAGTTCTTTTCAGGATCCTCACTTGCCCACTGTCAATCATGTACCCCAGGAAACTGACAGAACGGGCATGGAACTCACACTTCTTAATGAATAGCTTGTTCTCCAAAAGCCTCAAGAACTTGACGGACATGGTGGGTGGTTTCCTGAAGACTGCGGGAGAAGATTAGGATGTCATTCAAATAAACAAAAATGAAATGGTTAATAAGGTCCCCTAGGACGTCGTTCGCCAGGGCTTGAAGGACAGCAGGGGCATTGGTGAGACCGAATGGCATGACCAGATATTTGAAATGACCGTGGGGGGGGGAGGTGTTAAAAGCTGTTTTCCATTCATCTCCCTCCCTTATCCTGACCAGGTGACAGGCATTCTGTAGATCCAACTTCGAGAAGATGGTGGCTCCGTGAAGGGGCTCAAAAGCAGAGTTGATATGGGGCAGGGGATGCTTATTTTTTATGGTGATGCTGTTCAGGCAACGGTAGCCAACGCAGGGGCGCAGTTAACCGTCCTCCTTCTCCACAAAGAAGAAACCTGCACCTCCAGGGGAAGGTGGGGGGTCGGATAATGCCGGCCGTGAGGGAGTCTTTTAGGTGAGCCTCCATTGCTTCCCTTTCTGGTCGGGACAGGTTGTGCAGCCGACTGGTGGGTAGAGAGGCTCCTGGGAGAAGGTCAATTGTGCAATCGTAAGGGCGATGTGAAGGCAAGGAAAGAGCTCGTTGCTTGCTAAACGCGTCTCTCAGATTGTGATACTCTACGGGAACCTTGGATAAGTTGTGGGGCTCAGAGGCGGACGAGGTCGTGGTGACCTCCACTGGGGAAAGGACTGATTGAAGACAAGTGGAATGGCAAAACAAACTCCAGCTGAATATCTTCTCAGTGGACTAGTCAATGTGGGGGTTATGACGGCTTAACCAGGGGTACCCAAGGACTATAGGAGCTTGAGGAGAGGAAATTAAATTGAATTGTACCTGTTCCCAATGGTTTCTGGAGAGAAGGGGAGGCAGGGGTTCTGTGCAGTGGGCTAGTAGTCTACCATCCAGTGCCCAGGCTTCCCGGGGGGTACTCAATGGCTCATGAGGAATTCCGGCATGGAAAGCTAAGTTTTCATCCAAGAAGTTTCTCTCAGCGTCGGAGTCCGCTGGTGCGAGCAGAGGCAGGGACTGTTGGTTGTAACGCAAAGTGGCTTCAAGCTGCATCTGGGTTCGGGGGACAGAAGGGAATGTTGTCTGGCTCACCAGGGTCCCCCTTTCTACTGGGGGGTCTTCCCTTTTGGCTGAAGGGAGCAGGTAGCACGGAAGTTGCTGGACTCACCCGTACGTGAGGCTCCCTTGGCGGGGCTGTTGCTAACACATGGGGGGGGGGGGTGGGGTTCCAATTCAGGCTGTCTGGGCTCATTAGACAGAGTTCCAGGAGTGGATGGGGTAAAATGAGCGGATATATGGTCCACCTGATCACCGATCTTCATTACATTATCGGACAGGGAACAGAGGTTCTCCATGACATCCTGGAGAAGCTGATCGTGCAGGCGCAGTAGGGAGCTCTGGCTGGCGAAGGCTTGTTGCAGGGTATTCATATCCACTGGGTCCATGGTGGCCAGATCGTTCTGTTGCAATGAGCGAATGGAGCGAATCCAAATGCAGGACACCGATACGGAGATTGAGTTAGGATGCTTCTGTGGACTTGACCGTTGAACAGCAGACAGGAGGGATCTTGACATGGAGTCTTGACACAGAGAGACAGAGTTTCATGAGTAAACCTTGAAACTGGGGCAAAACTTAGAACACACGATCCCAAGCAGCCGGGAAATGTTAATTACCACACAGGCAAAACCAACAATCTGGCGACAATTGGTTGTAATGCCGGGGTTCTTATGCTGCAGGTCTTGATGAAAACCAGGTGTGCCATCATCAAAGGGAATTAGAAGCAAATGGGAAATTAATGGTCGGCACCATGGCACAATCAAAGGAAATTACGAGAAAGATAGGGAATTGATGATTGGGACTATGATAGAGCCTACCTCTTTGCTATCCTGTTGCTTTGGGAAACGCCTTGTGCTTTGCCCCTCTGTTTTCACAGCAGGCACTGTTGTTTCTGCTCTGTGCAGCTTCTTAGTTGGTGCTCGTGTAGTCTCCACTGCCCTACGCATATTCGCAGCCTTTTCTAACATCAAATCTTTCTCTGGGAGCAATCTTTCTCTGAGCCCATTATCTGGGATTCCACAAACTATTTTGTCTCTGACTAGTGAGTCTCACAAATCTCCAAAAACACAGGACTTACTCAGTGTGAGAAACTCAGCTAAGTATTGGTCAAAGCTAATACCTTCTTTCTGTTCACAGGAAAATAACTTGTATCTCTGAAAGGTGATGTTTTTACTTGGAACAAAATTCTCCTCAGATCTTGGCATCAGGATATCCAAATGTAAAGGCTGTCTCATCAATTTTAAAGCTCTTTATAGACATCCATAGCATCTTCACCAATTACTCATCGAAAGGTAGACACCTTCAATTTTCTATCCATGCTTCCAGTTCTCTTCGCGGTTAAATATATTTTGAATCGCTGTTTGAAGCATTTCCAGTTATCAGTTAGGTTGCCAGTGAACTGTATAGGTGCAGGAGATTATCCATTGCTGATTTTTCATGCTTCTCTCTCTTGAATCTCTTGGTGATCTTCTGTTCAGAATGTGCTGCTTTGCCTCGCTGGCCAGCCTCACCGTTACACGTCGCATCTTTTTATCCCCCATTGTATCTAGCATCTCTTTCTTAATCACTCGCTGTATTCACTCACACTCCTTACTAAGACCTCACGCAGACTTCCGACACCATGTTATGTTAGTTTTTTGTAAAGGCAAACAGCGTGGGTAAAAACACCAGAACTATTTTATTCACAGATTTACGGCAACGGCTTTTTACTCCAGCTCTGAGCACGTGTGACAAGTTCACCCACAACATTTCTGGCTCTGGGCGAACTACCCGCATTGCCCACTGGGAAATGAAGTTCTTTATTATGTACACATGCAGGACAAATATTTGGTTAGGTATGAAAGCAACTTTCACCTCTTTGAACTGGTGCTATAGTGCCTTCTACACTCAGTGGCCGCTTTATTGGGTGCAGAAGGCACCTAATGACTGGTCACTGAGTGTAATTCTGTATGTTCATGGTCTTCTGCTGCTGTAATCTATCCACTTCATGACTGACCTCATACACGCCACATACATCGGTAAGACCAAGGGCTTCTTGATGCATCAGATGGTCTGGACTGCTGATCTGGAATAGGCAAAATGTGGAGGTCTGGGTTTCATGATAAACTCGTTGTGGTGCTTGGACGTAGCTGTCTCACTCTTGTTCCCCTGACTTGGAACATCTAATGATTAAGTAGCATCTGTTCTACTTATCAAGAGAGTTCTCCAAAGTAATCATGGCTGCAGTTTACATTTCATCAAAGTTAAGCATACATTCAAGATATTGAGTGCAGCAATAAGCAACCAAGAAACTGCCTACCCTGGTGCCTTTCATATCATTACTAGGGACTTCAACCAGGCTTGCTTGAAGAAATCTCTGCCCAATAATCATTAGCACATCAACTGCAGCACCAGGGGCCCCAACATACTTCACCACTGCAATATTACCAAAAGAAATGCCAACCATTCAACCCTAGACCACATTTTAGGAAATCTAACCATCTAGCTGTCATCCCCCTGTCTGCATACAGGCAGAGGCTTCAAGGCAAGGCTTGACAAGTAAGGATAATGATTAGGTGATCACAGGAGGTGGAAGTATAGCAATGGGACTGCTTCGAGGCAGGGTACTGTGGGATGTTCAAGGGTTCATCAGGAAGGTCTGAATGAATACACCACACTTGTCATGGACTTTATAGTGTTCACACAAAATCATTTACAGTCTTCCCTAACAAGTTGCCCTTGATCAAGAAGTTCACAATTGCTGAGAGCCATTTCCATGGTGTTCAGGACTGGCAAGCAAATAAAGTACAAGGGATCCAGATGTGAACTCTGGTAAGCCATCTCACATGTAAAATGGTAATATTGGACAACAATGTTTTGTTCCCAGAAGAGATCAATGCCTTTTATGCTTGCTTTGACCTACAAAATATGGAGGCACCTTCAAGAACTCCAACAGCCCCTGATGACCCTGAGAATTCAGTCCCTGAAGCAGATGTGAGAGCATTCTTCAGGAGGGTGAACCCACGAAAAGCGCCTGGCCCAGACAGGGTAGATAGGTGAGTACTGAAGAGCTGTTCAAATCAACAGGCTGGAGTGTTCACTGATATCTTTATCCTCTTGCATCTGCAGTCTGAGGTACCCACCTACTTCAAGCTGGCTTCAATTATACCCGTGCCCAAGAAGAACATGGTAACCTGCCTCCATGACTATTGCCCAGTAGAGCTTACATCCACTGTGATGAAGTTCTTTCAGGTTTTGGTGATAAAAACATATCAACTCCTGCCTGAGGATCAACTTGTATCTGCTCTAGTTTGCCTACCATCACAACAGGTCAAGAGCAGATGCTATCTCATTGGCTCTTCACTCGTCCCTGGAGAGTGAAGATGTATATTTCAGGATGCTCTTCATTGACTGTCATCCCCTTAAAACTAATCAGTAAGCATCAATACCTCCTTGTGCAATTGGATCCTCGATTTCTCCACTTGCAGACCCCAGTAGGTTTGGATTGGCAACAACATCTCCTCAGCACAGGTGCACCAGGAGGCTGTGTGCTTAGCTCCCTGCTCTATATACTTTATATTTATAACTGTGAGGCTTAGCACAGCTCCAGAGTCATACTTAAATTTACTGACAACACCACGGTCATTAGTTGAATCAAAGTTGGTGATGAATCAGCATATAGAAGGGAGAATGAAAATCTGGCTGAGAGGTGCCTAAGCAGCAAACTCTCACTCATTGTCAGCAAGACCAAGGAAGTGATTACGAGGAAACCAGAGGTCCAGGGGTTCATAAGCCAGTCCTCATCTAGGGATCAAAGGTGGTGAGGGTCAGCAACTTTAAATTCCTGGGTGTTATCATTTCAGAGGCTTTGTCCCAGGAACAGCACAAAGAAAGCATGGTAGTGCCCTTTCCTTTCTTAGAAGTTTGCTTAGATTTGACATGTCATCTAAAACTTTTATTTTTTGAAAACTTTTTTTATTGCGTTTTTAAGTGATTACAAAGTAAAGTATGGAAAAAAATGTATATAACCCTTCCCCCCTCCCAACTTCCCTATAGAAAAAAAAAGAAAGAAAGAAAAAAAAAGAAAGAGTGCCTGGTTGTTGGAAGGTCTCCACATGCTCCACGGAGTTCGTAATAACTTTAGTATATATATTTATTTCTTTCCCCAAGTAACCAATTATTTCATCTTCAGAACACCGATATATTTAGTCCTGTCTTTTGTAAATAAGGGCACCAAATTTTCAGAAATATTTCATATTTATCTCTTAAATTATAAGTAATTTTTTCTAATGGAATACAGCCATAAATTTCTTTCTTCCAACAATCTATACTTAAATATGTATCCAATTTCTGTCTTTTTAATTTCTGATGTTCTATGTCCGTTAAATGAGTTTCTTGTAAGAAAGCTATATCTATTTTCATTTTTTTAATATATGTTAAAATTCTTTTTCTTTTTACCGGTTCATTAAGCTCATTAACATTAAAACTTTAAAAATTCAATAAATTAGTCATTGTTTTTAATTATGTTAATCCAATCTATAATAATGCCTAATCCTTCAACTTTCGTGGTATCGTGAGAAATCTTTTTAGAAGTCTCCATGTTGCTATGTGTGTCCCCACCAATCATCCAGGCAAAAGAATAGAAGAAAAATAGAGTGTAAAGAAAAAAAACAAAATACCCCCCTACTAATGTTGTGAAAGAAAAAAAACACAACATTACCCCCCTCTATTGTATGGGTCATGGCAATCGCCATGATTACACAGGTGAATCCCGTAGTAACCGATCCAAAGCTCCCCAGCCCCCCTGCAACATGAAAAGTATATATATAAGAAAAGAAAAAAAATACTATTCTCAATTAATATTTCTAAAATTTTACTTTTCTCCCTTGTATCATCCTTAAATGTCCATCAGTTCCATTCGCTATCTCTGTCTTCGTCTTTAACCATTATGTTTAGAAGTCTCTACGTTTAATTAGCAAATAGATGGAAGTTTTTGTGCGAACACCTCCGCATCTCGATAATCAGAAAAAAATCTTTTTCCCTCCTCCAAAAAAATTATCAGTGTTGCTGGGTGACGCATTAAAAATTTATAACCTTTTTCCCATAAGACTTTTTTAGCTGAATTAAATTCTTTCTTTCTCTTCAAAAGGTTATAACTTATATCAGGATAAAAAAGAACTGGTTTCTCTGCTATCATCAATGGACCCTTTCTTCTTTTGGCACCTTGGGCAGCCGCCCTCAGAATCTTTTCTTTATCCTGGTATCTTAAACATCTTATCAAAATTGATCGCGGATTTTGATCATCTTGAGATCTTGGCCTTAAGGCTCTGTGCACCCTTTCAATCTCAATTGAAGTTTCTTCTCCCATTTCCAATTTTTCAGGGATCCATTTTTGAAAAAAATTTATTGGGTCTTCTCCTTCGGTATCTTCTTTAAGTCCAACAATTTTAATATTATTGCGTCTACTAAAATTTTCAAGCTTATCAATTTTTTCCACGAGTTGTTTTCTTTCTGATGTCCAGGCATTATTATCATCTTCCATTCTCTTAATTCGTCCACCCATATCTTCCATTTTAATTTCCAAATCTGTAATTTTCTTTCCCATTTTTTCCTGTTTCTTTGTCATTTTATCAAACATAGTCTCCATATTTATCATTTTTTCTTTAATTAATTTTTTGGTTACTTTTAATTACTTTTAATGCATTTAATTTTTCTAATTTATGCATTATTTGCCTCAAAGTCTTTTTTATATTTTCAGAGGAACTTTCATGTCCGTCTTCATCTGATTTTTCCAGAGAATCTGACTCTCTCTCAGATTCACTTTCACTTCCGGTTTCAGTTGCAGCTGAGATTTGTAGTTCTGGTTGCTCTCGTTTGCGCATGCTCATTCCTTTACGTTTGCGTAATTCTCGTTGATCTTTTCCTTTAGAAATGCCGATGCTGCCGCGGTCTCCTGTTCTGTTTCACCGGTGGTGTGTTGTACCTGAGTCCGCGGTTCTTCGGTAGAAGTAGGCCTTGATTCTGTTCCAACTTGAGCTGTCTTTGCGGTAGTAGTTTTCTTCATCCTCTGTTTATGAGGCATAGCTTGAAACAATCCGGAGTAGTTTATAAGTAACCTTAAGAAAGTATTGACTAACTTTTCTTCACTTAAACATTAATTTATTGATTTTTTTTTTACGGGAGGGCTGGGTTCCAGCGTCTCGATCCTACGTCATCACGTGACGTCCCCATGTCATCTAAAACTTTGATAACCTTCTATAGATGTGTGGTGGAGAGTATATTGATTGGTTGCATCACAGCCTGGTATGGAAACTCCAACACCCTTGAATGGAAAAGCCTACAAAAAGTATTGGTTATGGCCTAGTCCATCATGGGTTAAGCCCTCCACACCATTGACCACACCTACAAGGAGCAGCATGCATCATCAAGGTCCTCCACCATTCAGGTCATGCTCTCTTCTCACTGCTGCCACCAGGAAGGAGGAACAGGAGCCTTGGCTTATGAACAGTTATTACCCCTCAACCGTCAGGCTTTTGAACCAGAGGGGATAACTTCACTCAGTCCCATCACTGAACTGTTTCCACAACTTGTGGACTCAATTTCAAGCACTCTTCATCCCCTGTTCTCTATAGTTGGTTTTTTTTCTTATTTATTTTTTTTATTTGCAGGTAAGACCTCACTTGGAGTACTGTGTGCAGTTTTGGGCTCCTTATTTAAGAAAGGATGTGCTGACGTTGGAGAGGGTTCAGAGAAGATTCCCTAGAAGGATTCCGGGAATGAGAGGGTTAACATATGAGGAACGTTTGACCGCTCTTGGACTGTACTCCCTGGAGTTTAGAAGAATGAGTGGGGACCTCATAGAAACATTTCGAATGTTGACAGGCATGGGCAAAGTGGATGTGGCAAAGTTGTTTCCCATGGTGGGGGAGTCTAGTACGAGAGGGCATGACTTAAGGTTTGAAAGGCACCCATTCAGAATAGAGATGTGAAGAAAATTTTTTAGTCAGAGGGTGGTGAATCTGTGGAATTTGTTGCCACGGGCAGCAGTGGAGGCCAAATCGTTGGGTGTATTTAAGGCAAAAAATTGATAGGTATCTGTGTAGCCAGGACATCAAACGTTATGGTGAGAAGGCGGGGGAGTGGGACTAGATGGGAGAATGGATCAGCTCATGATAAAATGGTGGAGCAGACTTGATGGGCTGAATGGTCGACTTCTGCTCCTTTGTCTTATGGTCTTTTGTTGCCTTTTGCATATGGATTGTTTGTCCTTGTGTGTGGTTTTTCATTGTTTCATTGTATCTACTGTGAATTCCCACAAGAAAATAAACCTCAGGGTGACATATATGTACTTTGATAATACATTTACCTGAACTTTGACTTTGGGTTAAATGTGTTGTGCATTCAGAGATGCCCTTCTGCACACCACTGTTGTAACTCGTGGTTACTGTTGCCTTCCTGTCAGCTTGAACCTGTCTGACCATTCTCCTCTGACCTCCTATTATCAAAGTGTTTTTGCCCACAAAGCTACTGCTCACTGGATTTCTTTTTGTTCTCGCACCATTCTCTGTAAACTCTAGAGAATGACGTCAACAGTTTCTGAGATACTCAAGTCACCCTTTCTGGCACCAACAAGCAATACGTGGACAAAGTCACTTAGATCACATATCTTCCCCATTCCGATGTTTGGCCTGAAGACCACCTGACTCTCTTTACCACGTCTGCATGCGTTTATGCATTGAGTTCCTGCCACATGATTGGACGATTAGATATTTGCATTAATTAGCAGGTGTACAGGTGTACCTCATAAAGTGGCTGCTAAGTGTATATTCAACTGAGAGAGAAGACAGGAAACTCCATGCCGCAATTTAACTTGACATCCAGAAGGCAGAACTTCTGACAATGCGGCATTCCCTCGCTACTGCTCCAGAGCATTGGATGACAGCATGAACTCTGAAATGTTGTCGAGGTGCTATCTCTGTTATTGACAATCTGCCCGAAAAAAATGTCTGTGTGAGCACAAGGGAGGATACTGCTTGAATGCCTGGTACATTTTGTGTCAAAAGAAATATTGAATAATGTCTGTTTGCAGTGCTTTAGAAAGATAAATCAAAAAAATTTATCACTTTCAAATGTTGCTCATATTTACACTGATGCCAATAGAATGATCCACTCACAGGAAGCAAGATGAATCATGTTAATTGGAACAATCTTACTGGTCGAAGAAATTTTTGCTGTCAGCGGAATGCAGAGATCAGAGATTCAGGCAGACGCTGCCCTTGATCTTCAAATCATTTGAAGCTCACCATAGCTTGATTCATGGTTCTTTCAGTATTAACCACTCTACTTGTTGCATCATCATATCAGACAGGCAGTGCCCATGTTTAATGCCCAGTCTGATTAATGAGGTCACCAACATTGCAAGTCACGTCATACACAGAGTGATTTTCTTACTCTTAAATCGCATGCTCAACTGCACCAAAACTACTCCTGTCCACCAACAGAGTACCAATGCTTGTTGAGGTTTTATTGCAAGTAGTTTAGAACAGAAAATCACAAAGTCATGAGGAATAAAGAAAGATACCTCCTTGATAGAGAACTTCCCAGGCCGAGTGGCCAAGGCAGGAATATCATTAAGGTTCCAGGTAAAATTGAAATAGGTGCAAAAGCGGATTGAAAGGATATGAGAACTCAGTAAGAAAACATGATTAAAACTGCTCTCTCATGATGAATGCTGACACAGGCTGGTCATCCCAAATACGTGTTTTTTTTTCCCTCTGGCCTTTATACATTTTGATGTAAGACACTGTATATGACCCAGCCTTGAACGCAACTCTCATTAACATTCCTTGGAAAATCAAATCTGGCTTATTAGAAGCAGGCATCTGGTTAGACATCTGGTCTTGCTCAACATCTCTCTCATACATTTGATGCTGTAATACATGAATGGGCAGAACAAACTACTTCACCATAATTAACATGTCCAGTATTAATGTAAGTATTTATTGTTTACTGGTTTCATATGTGTTTAATTATAAATGAAACTTTTTTCTGTATCTTTTAAATTAACTACGTATTTCTATCTATCACTTCACTTGTTTTTTTTTGCATTACAGAAAAAAGTATTGCAATACCTGGGTACTATACAGAAAGCCCAGCTTTCTGCCTCCAGCTCCCGACAATATTAATGACACGTCCTGCACAGGGAGAAAAAATAACACAGGCAAGGGAGAAGATTTATGAAATTTTTCCAATGTGAAATTTCATTTCTGCTACCTTTCCCGGGATCAAAAAGAGCAACGGGAACTTCGAGAGCAAGTCCGTTTAAAGTAATTGCCAGAGGACGTCAACTGAACTTTGCCGGAGCGGAGCAGATTAATAGTGTCAAAAACATTTTGTTTTATTTGCGTTTCTGCGCAATCTCAGAGCACTTACAGCGGAATGTTAGCTGGATCATCAAATCTGATGCTAGCCCTTCTATACTGCTGCACCATCTACTCAAAAGCATGGAAGCTCATCTGTTGCCAACCTCTGACAACAAATTCAAAGTAATATCCCTGCAACCAATCAATCAGATAACCCTTTCTTAATAAAATCACGCCTTTTGGTGACTACTATTTCAACACCTTTTTGTAGACCCATGAGTATGAGGTCATTTGTTTCATTTCAAATTTACTGTTCGCAGCTTCCAACATTACACTTCAACTCGCAGGATTATGGGCTTGATTTTGGATGGCCTCCAGATGCTGGCCTGGTATTTCTTGATTATGCCTGCATACCAGCAATCCTTTTATCCCCTTCATTAGCTCACAATTGACTAATCACGTAAATCAGGTTACACAATAATGGGCTCTGCTGCAAGGGGGTTGGAAGATGCTGATTAAAACGCAGGTGAAGGGAAGTCATTGGTTTAAATATAATGGTATTTGAAGAAAAGAAGGGAATGAATTCCAACTGAACACCTTTGTTCTCTTCACTTAAGCAAGAGGAAAAGTAGACTGAATGCAATAATGAAGACAGTAAATATAAAAAAGAGTAAAAAGTATCCCTCCTCCAAAACATCCAAAACTATTTTTTATGGCTCCTTTTGACTGGATACAGGCTCATCTGTTATTAGTCTGTCAGAAAAGGTAAAAAGTAACTGTTTCAAGACTCAGTAACCAGAAGCCACAAGTGTACGACAGAATACAGAAGAAGGGAGTCGAGAAAATCTACTTTTTTGTGAAAACGTTGCTGCATTGCTCTTCTTTGCAATAGAATCATAAAGTGATAGACTACTACAGCACAAGTTATTTGACCCATCTAGTCCTTGTCGTGCTATTAATCTGTCTAGACCCATTGAACTGCACCTGTACGTAGACCTCCATATCCCTCAAATTTTGAAATCGACCCTGCATCCACTAGTTCTGCTAGTATCTCGTTCCACACTCTCGCCACCCTCAGAGTGAAGAAGATTCCCCCTCATGTTCCCCTTAAATGTTTCACCTTTCATCCTTAACCTATGACCTTTAGCTCCAGTCTCACCCAGCCTCATAGGAAAGAGCCTGCTTGCATTTACCCTATCTATGCCCCTGCGAAGGAAGCAAATTCAACACTAATTTGCCAAATTTAAGATAAACACTCAAAAGAAAGCATTCACGGGATTAAATGGAAAGAGATGAAATAGGTGGTTCTTTTTTATGAAATATCTGGGCGGCACAGTAGTGTAATGGTTTACATAATGCCTGACAGTGCACTCCTGCCAGTGTCTGTAAGGAGCTTATATGTTTTCCTCATGACCACCTGAGTTTCCTCCGGGTCCCCCAGTTTCCTTCCTCATTCCAAAGACATATGGGTTAGTGAGTTGTGAGCATCCCATGTAGGTATCTGAGGCACGGAGACATTAGTGGGTTACCATCGGCACTTGCTCAGGCTGAGTTGGTCACTGACACAAACAACTCATTTCACTGTATGGTTTGATGCTTCAATGTAAATGTGACAAATAAACCTAGTCTTTGAAGAGCCCGCAAAAAGATTATAAAGCTCTTACTGCACTGTTTCATTCTGCATTTCTAAGAAATTCCAACATCCGATATATGATCAATAACAGGGAGAATTTCCTGTCAGGTGTTAAATACTGCACTTTCTGTTCCATGGCATATGTGAAGGAAAAAGTACTTAATTCCCTTCTAAGCGGGTTGAGGTCAGGACACTAAAGCTATTGTAACTCCCGAGAAGTCTTTCACATGACTTCCTCATTTACAGCTGTCCTTGAACTTTTTATTGGTCTCGGCTGAAAGCAGTTACTGTACGGGAGATTAATGAAGTAATAAAGCACAACCAATTGCTGCAGAATTATGTTGATGTTGTCACATTAACAACTATTTTTCAACAATAACAAAATTTAAAATATACTGTTCAAATTACAAAAACAAAATTTAATATATCTGAGATACCTTTCGATCTCTCTTCCTATCTTTGACGATCTTTACTTCTCTCCTTTCCCGAAGACGGCAATTTGTGAAATAGATTCAACAGACACTAAGAACCTTTCATGAACATTTCTTCTAAATTCAGTAAATTGTGTTGGGTTGTTCAACGTGTAGGATTCCCTCTTCATCTAAGTCACGCAATACCACTTTATTAGGGCCACCTAGACATTAATGTAAATATCTAATCAGTCAATCACGTGGCAGCACCTCAATGTATAATCACAAGCAGACATGGTCAAGAGTTTTAGTTGTTGTTCAGACCCAAAATCAGAATGGGGAAGAAATGTGACCTAAGTGACTTTGACTGTGGAATGATTGTTGGTGCCAGATGGGGTGGTTTGAGTATCTCAGAAACTGCTGATCTCCTGGGATTTTGACACACAGCGGTTTCTAGAGCTTACAGCGAATGGTGCAAAAAGCAAAAAAAAAGCATCCAATGAGAGGCAGTTTTGTATGCAAAAATGTTAATGAGAGAGGTCAGAGGAGAATGAACAGACTGGTACAAGCTGGCAGGAAGGTGATAATAACTCAAATGAGCACGTATTAAATGAGCCATCCGTTAATCAGACCAGCTGCTTATTTGGGACAACTCTAAAAGAACAAAAACTAATTAAGAAAATAAACGGGATTCCCTTCGTTTTTTTTTGACACTATGCCATTTAATCGGGACAGGAGACTGTTGCCGAAGAGTTTCTAACTAATGTCAATGTGTGCACGTGTGGCTTAGAGCGAATGGTTTTTAAATAGCATCAGTTTGTCTGTGTGTGTGTGTGTGTGTGTATGTGTTTAAAAAGCAGTGATTTTTGTCATTGATAGTTGGTGAGAAATAAGCAACTGGATAACTCAGAACTCTTTTACTCACTGCGGTTTCAAGCATTTGGCTTGAAGATGCCAAAAATGGCTAGGACTGAAAATGAAATGAGCTCATTACTTCAACAAATTAGGAACTATGAAGAATTTGAAGGTATTGGCAATCATCTTGAATGTTACAATGAAAATGAAGATTTGGAAAATGTCTAAAAGCATTGTGTGAAGGAAACACTGACTCTTTTCATTTACTGTCAATCAAAAGGACAAGCTGAGTGTATTAGATGAATTCCTCTGTTGGTAACTATTAGGAATTAATAGCTACAGTTCTATTATACTGTAGTAGTAGTATTGATGGTGTCCTAATTTATTCTGTATTTCACTTGAATACCTAATTTGTGATTCAGTTAAACTTTGGTTTTCCTTTTTAATACTTTTTAAACTATTTCTATGAAACCTTGGCTAACCGTAGCAGCTGCTTAATTGGGCCAAAATGTACTCATTCCATCGTGTCTTAATTAACCAGAGTCCACTGTACACTGAAGTTATAACGAAGAAATATCTTTACACATTTGTCTGATTATGCAACCTCCACACATGTTGTGTAAAAGGTACTTCTTCAGCCTTTGTTCTGAATCTTCCTTTTAAACTTCAATTTCAAATTCGAGTTCAAGTTCATGTTTATTGACATTCAGCCATACACATGAATACAGCTAAATGAAACAATGTTCTTCTGGGGCCAAGGTGCAAAACACCGTCCACGTTGTCACACACGGCATATATAGTTACGATTCAGCACATACAGTCACAAAATAATATTAGCACAAGAGCCTGAGTGACATGGCTTGAAGATTGACAGGTTGACAGAAAGTGCAAGATTGTCACATAAACCTGATTGTCATTCCTCGTCTTCTATCTACTTGATGCTTGTATTAATGTAACACCATCTTTTCTGTATTCTACGCATCAATGAAAATGTCAGTACTGCCACATCTTTTTACTATCTTGAACTTACCTTTCAAGACCTTGAGACCTTATTGTTATAACTGCTTTAGCATTTGCTGAGACAGGCTGAGACATGTGGCTGAACTTCCTTCCTTCATAGTTTGAGGGAAGTTGAAGCCATTTGTAATGTTTCTTTACCTACACTGGCTGAGATTCAGCTAACAGCAAACTGAATGTGGAAGCAAATGCAATGGGGTAGGATGTCACTATCTCCATTTAATAAGATTGCGGCTGGTCAGTGGCAGAACTTTGCTGTTCTGTGTCAGCACCACACCTTGCAAATGCCAGTAAGCCACTTGTGAAAGCTATTTTGTGGCAGCCATTTTATGAGAGTACTAGGTAGATGCCGGAAGCACGGTAACACTTAAGCATTGCACCCAGCTCACTGCAAGAACAGTAATGCAAATGGCACCTTTCACTTGTGTTTCAACGTTTCTAAGTATGTGAGGCAAATAAAGCCAATCTTTAATCTCTAGAACCTGAATTGGAGTGGTGTGGACATGATGTGGCCACAAGAGCACATGAGGTGAGTAACTTGCCTCCTAACCCCCAAAGCCCTTCTACTGTTTAGAACGCTCTAGTCAGGAGGGTGGTGGAATATTCTCACTTGGCTGGATGAGTGCATCTTGAACAACACTCAAAAAGCCCAGTTTCAATTGAGGCAGAGCAGCTCACTTGACAGACAACCATCCATAACCATGCACATTAATAGTAGTGCATACCATCCACAGAGTGTACTGCAGCAACTCACCAAGACTCTTTAGCCCAGAGGTTCCCAACCTGGGGTTCACAGACCTCTCGGGTAATGGTAAGGCTCCAAGGAATAAAAAATAGGTTGAGAACCCTTTGCTTTGGACAGTCCCTCTCAAACCCACAAACTCTACCAGCTAAAAGACAAGGGCACCAAAAACATGGAACATCCACAACTGCAGGTTGTCCTACAAGCCACACAGCATCTTCATTTGGAAATATATCACCATATCAATACCTTAGAACTCCCTCTCTAGCAGCAGTGTAGTTACATCCATACCACAAGGACTGTAGCAGTTTACCATCACCTTTTCAAGGGCAATTAGAGGTGTGCAATTTAATGCTGGCTCACTTGCAAAGTCCATGTCCCTTGAATGAATTAAAAAAAAATCATGGAGACAGATAAAGAATCACAGTTTGCTACTCAAAGGATCAGAGATACATTTTATTGTCAAAGTATGCATGAATAAGACCACGTCCACACTACACCGGATAAATCCATAACTGAAACATTTCTCTTCATTTTTGAGTGTGTAATTTTGAAAACGCCAGATTGGCCAGAGCAGTGTGGATGGGGTAACCGGAGAAATCTAAAAACAATGTCATGATGTACCGGAACAGAAGGCGACAGCAGCGTGATATTTCATTGTTTTCTTGAACGCAACCTAACAATTTCAGAACATACGGCGAGACTGAAGCCAGAGGAGTTAGAAATGTACTCAACAAATACTTTGACCCATAACTTACTGAATAAATAAGTATACTCACTTTGCTCTGTTTTCTGTCCTTGCTCGTTTGAAGGTGGTTTACCTATTTCTGCAAGTACTCCTCTGACAATGGATGTTTAACAGCCTAATGTAACATTGTATGGAAATACAAGATAACACTGACACAGACATGTTTTATACATTTAACAAGAGGCCTTACTAATGCAACAGAGTAAGTCAGTTTTTCAATGTTCATTGTCAGCCGGGTCATACTGTCAGTTGGTTGCCTCCATATGCTCCAGTATTTGTTTTTTTTTAGTTTTAAGTCCTCCTGCACGAGAGCCAACAGCTGTCCGTCGTTTAAGTTTTTGTAGTCTGTAACTGAATAAGCGCGCACCAAGTCTTTCAAGGCGAGATTCGACAACAAACGTGTCACTTGCTTTCGGTAGGTGTGTCCTGCGCATGCACAGTAGGAGGAGATTCGCTGAAATATCCATTTTAATGTGGACAGAGATATTTTTTAAAATGCCTACTGTGGACGCTTATCGTACATGAAACCGGCGTTTTCAAAATTATCTGGTCCAGTGTGGACGTAGCTGATTTTCGTCTTCTCCAGATAGTCATGAAATACAGGAAAAACACGAGAATCATTGAAAGAAAGGACATCAAACCCCACTTGCATGAAGAAAAATAAGCTTAACTGGCAAACCCCAAACCCTTAAACCCTCCCTCGCAAAACAAATGACAACAAAAACATCAAACCCCCAAGCCCCTCCCTCGCAAAACAAACGACAGCGAAAACATCAAACCCCCAACCCCCTCCCTCGCAAAACAAACGACAGCAAAAACATCAAACCCCCAACCCCCTCCCTCGCAAAACAAACGACAGCAAAAACATCAAACCCCCAACCCCCTCCCTCGCAAAACAAACGACAGCAAAAACATCAAACCCCCAACCCCCTCCCTCGCAAAACAAACGACAGCAAAAACATCAAACCCCCAACCCCCTCCCTCGCAAAACAAACGACAGCAAAAACATCAAACCCCCAACCCACTCCCTCGCAAAACAAACGACAGCAAAAACATCAAACCCCCAACCCCCTCCCTCACAAAACAAACGACAGCAAAAACATCAAACCCCCAACCCCCTCCCTCGCAAAACAAACGACAGCAAAAACATCAAACCCCCAACCCCCTCCCTCACAAAGCAAACGACAGCAAAAACATCAAACCCCAACCCCCTCCCTCACAAAACAAACGACAGCAAAAACATCAAACCCCCAACCCCTCCCTCACAAAACAAACGACAGCAAAAACATCAAACCTACAACCCTTTCCCTTACAAAGAAGAAGAACAAAAATAGCATCAAACCCCCCCAATTCCTCCCTCACACACAAAAACTAACATATCACCCACCTGGAACCCCAACCCGCCAATCAACAACAAGGAAGAAAGCACAGAAAACTAAAGGAGAGCAATGTAAAGCGCAGCCCAATAATCATATAAATCTTAGACTTTTGAAAACATCCTCCCATCTGTATCAAGGAGAGCGGCTGCTCGAACTGGGCTCTTCAGCGACCGGTGCTCTGCCAGCTTGCAGCCTTTGGGTGCTGCTGACCCCGCCAGCGCCCCAGGACTCACTCCAGGTAGAGTGACCGCTCTCCTCCCCCGCATTCACCTCGATGCTTTGAAATGGAGTCAATCATGGTCCTGTGGCAGCTCATGCTTGCCATCCTCTCCGGGGACAGCAGAGCACTAGATCATTTAATTGAACTCCAAGCTGCGTGTCACAGCTTCCAACAGTTTTCAAAGCACAATCAAGGTAAGTATTCAGAAAGATTATAGATAATCATGAGAGGACCATGAAGAAAAAATTACTGGATTATCAGCTGATGTTCTGCTGAAGAGCTTTAACGTTCGACTTAAACACGAGAAATTCTGCAGATGCTGGAAATTCAAAACAGCTCACACAAAATGCTGGAATTGAATTGAATTGAATTGACTTTATTACTTGGATCCTTCACATACATGAGGAGTAAAAATCTTTACGTTACATCTCTGTCTAAATGTAAATGTGCAGTTTATAGTAACTTGTAATAAATAGTATGTACAACAGGACAGTCACTATAGCATAGATAGACAATTGTACAGTATCAGTGTGAATTAGTCAATCTGATGGCCTGGTGGAAGAAGCTGTCCCGGAGCCTGTTGGTCCTGGTTTTTATGCTGTGGTACCATTTCCCGGTTGGCAGCAGCTGGAACAGTTTGTGGTTGGGGTGACTCGGGTCCCCAATGATCCTTTGGGCCCTTTTCACACACCTGTCTCTGTAAATGCCCTGAATAGTGGGAAGTTCACATCTACAGATGTGCTGGGCTGTCCACACCACTCTCTACAGAATCTTGCAATTGAGGGAAGTACAGTTCTCATACCAGGCAATGACGCAGCCAGACAGGATGCTCTGAATTGTGCCCCTGTAGAAAGTCCTTAGGATTTGGAGGAACTCAACAGGTCTGAAGAATGGTCTTGGCCTGAAATGTTGACTGTTTATTCATTTCCATAGATGCTGTCTGACCTGTTGAGTTTCTCCAGCATTTTGTGTGCCCTAGTCCCCCATTTTCATAACTCTTTGAATTTGATTAATTACATCAATGTAATTTGGAATTAATTTTAATATTGTAACAAACAGTAGAAAGCAAATTAATGGACACCACGGTGGCATAGCAGTCAGTCTGGAGTTTGGAGTTCAATTCCAGTAAAGGTGTCTCCATATGTCTTCTCCGTGGAATGTGTGGGTTTTCCACTGGTGCTCCTGTTTTCTTCCACTGTCCAAAGATGTGCCAGGTAGGTTAATCAGTCATTGCAAATTGTGCCGTGATTAGGTTAGGGATAGTCATGTTGGAGTGGCAAGGCTCAAAGGGCCGAAGGGCCTTCTCTATACTGTACCAATAAATAAATACTGTAAATAAGCCAGCTGGGACATTTGGAGAGAATTTCAATAATATCCATGAGAGAGTTGAACGGATATCAGTCAAATCTATGCCTGCTTTGAAATCAAGTGGGATTACGAGAGATAGGACTAGAACCTGGAATTAGTGTTTATTGTTTGAAAATAAGGGGTTGGTCCACTTAAGACTCTGAAGCATTCTTCACTAAAGCACAGTGGAAGTAAAACCTTAATATTTTTAAAGCTGGATGTAGATACATACTTAATAAGTAAGGAGGTGAACTGGTACTTTGGGTGGAGGTGAATGTAGAGTTGTAGTTACAATAACTATATAACAATTACAGCACGGAAACAGGCCATCTCGGCCCTTCTAGTCCGAGCTGAGTGCTTACTCTCACCTAGTCCCACCAACCTGCACTCAGCCCATAACCCTCCATTCCTTTCCTGTCTATATATCTATCCAATTTTACTTTAAGTGACAAAATCAAACCTGCCTCTACCACTTCTACTGGATGCTCATTCCACACAGCTACCACTCTCTGAGTAAAGAAGCTCCCCCTCCTGTTACCCCTAAACTTTTGCCCCTTAACTCTCAACTCATGTCCTCTTGTTTGAATCTCCCCTACTCTCAATTGTTACGAACATGCCACAACTCTGAGGGGCCGAAGGGTACAAAGTAGCCCCCTCCTTTTTGAGAATCACAAGATCGCTATTAATTCGGGTTTGGGACCCAGGAAATGAGAGAGAGACACACAGATTCCTCAAGGTTTGGAATGTGTCCTGGGCCTCCGAGAGACAAAGCCACGGATAACAGCCATTATCTCTTGAAGACGGAATTGTGTATTGAGTACTGTACTATTCATCGAAGCCCGCAGGAAATGAACAGAGGGGGCGGGTTGAGGGATTGCATCATCCCAATCTGACTGACATCTGAGACCCCGTGAGTAAGGATAAAAGAGGGTCTGGGGAACAAACCCTTCAGACGCACCAGGGGAAACGCTAGAAATCCCGTGACAGTGTTTAATAGTGACAGCCAGTGGGGGCCTCGCGTGTGTCCTTTCCCTTTGCCTAGGAATTGGGGCCCCACCACAGAAGAAGGCTTAGCTAAAGGAGAGGCCAAAAGTGCCCGGCCACAAAAATGGAACTCTCGAAGGATCGACATCATAAAAAGGAAAAGCTGGCAAGTTTAAAACATCTGTCTCTCTTGACTCCAACCAAAGGCTGCAGCCTGAATGAGCTAATGACTTTTATATTTCCATCGGACAATACATTATCCCCTAGACAACGATAGAGCTTATTTCTTATTGATTATTATTATACCCGCACTTTCAGAGTTAGTACTGATGATGTATATGATCTGTATGTTTGCATTGATATTACTTCTGTGTATTTTTACCAATAAATACTGTTAAAAATAGTACCATCAGACTTCAAAGGACCTCTCTATCTTTGCTGGTAAGTGACCCAGTTATGAGGTACGTAACACAATGGAAAAAGCCTATCCACATCAACTCTATCTATCCCTCTCATAATTTTAAATACCTCTATCGTCCCCCCTCAACCTTCTACGCTCCAAAGAATAAAGACCTAACTTGTTCAACCTTACTCTGTAACTTAGGTGCTGAAACCCAGGTAACATTCTAGTAAATCTCCTCTGTATTCTCTCTATTTTGTTGACATCTTTCCTATAATTCGGTGACCAGAAATGTACACGATACTCCAAAGATAGCCATGATCTCTTTGACTGGCAGAGCAAGCTTGAGGAACCTTGTGGCCTGCTTCAGCTCCTAATAAGTACATTTTCTGTTTGCGTAGCTCACTTGTAATTTGTTGACACATTCAACCTCACTGGTGTGAAATTTTATTTAATTCATAAGCAATTATCATTTTCTCAAGGGAAATGGAAATAGTAGTGAGAAACGCAGAGTATGATGAAATCAGTAGTGACATTATTCCTTCAATGTTCATTATTTCTCCTTTGAGTTCTCTTTTAGAAAATAATGAATTCTGCTACTGTAAAGCAATATCTAGACCTTCAGAATGAGAGTAATACGGAGATGCTGCCTTTGGGATTCTAAGACAGAACAGATATGTGTCCAATTTCTTTGTTCCAAGAACAGAGAGCAATACAATGATATCAGTGGACTGTAAAACACAATGTATGCACTATTTCACCCTCTACTCCTCAAAAAACAGCAGAGTAAATGAAATGCTCAGATGACTACAGAAATGAAATGAATCTTCCTGGACCAGAATCTTTACACTATGGATTAGACACTCCCTCCAACCTTCAATTTAATAATTCTCTTCTCCGTACTCTGCTCGATGGGTGAGCTGATGATAGCATAGTAATTGTAACAAGTCCCCGGAGAATTTGGTGAGAACAATCGTTCTGCTTAACGAATGGGATTTGAGGTTTGAGGAGAGAAAATATGAATAGCAGAAAAGGAAAGAGTTCAAAGTTCAAACTAAACTTGTTATCAAAGTACACACACATTTTCGGGCAGATGGGGCCTGTCAGCCGTGGTTGGCAGTTCATCTAGGAGAAGGAAAATTCTTATCTTAAACCTCCGCTACCTTGCTGCTATACCCACCCACGGGGAAAGCTTCAGGAGTAAACCCCGAGGGAAAAGTCCAGAGCTGGATTGCCTAAGGCAGTCCTACGTTGAGTTCAACACTGACTGGCAACTCCTGAAACACTGCTGGTGCCAAATTGTATCGGTCTCTGCCATTCCTTTAGGTTCATTAGATGCATGGAGAGGGGAGGCTGCTACATGGTCAACAATTTGGTCTCCATATCGTACTGCCGAGGCTTGCATATCTAAACGGCCAGAACGCAACATCCATGGTCGACCTTGACTGATGGAGGCCTCACTCACTCCCATATACAACCCTGAGATTAATTTTCTTGTGGGCATACTCAATAAATCCAAAAACCATATAAGAATCAATGAAAGACTGCAACAACAAGAGGGACAACCTGCATGCAAAAGGCAACAAACTGTGGTCATAACACATAATTTACATGTGTTTTCCCATTGAACATGATACAGAAAAGCCACTGGTAATTGTGGAAGAAGGTAGAATGTTGGAAGTCAATGCCTAACTTCAGGCTTTTTCACATGGATCAGACCATTATCCCTTATTTGGGAATATTAAGCATAATGTAGATGTGGTATGCTGATGATTATTTCATTATATTTATGTGCTGTATCTAAAGCTGCTGGGTAGCTACACAATGGTTGGTAGTACGCTTGAAAATTCCAGCAATAGATTCTATCAGTGGGATCGTAATTAAGGCCGTTACGGATTATGAAAAGTCAATTCATAGTAAACCCATTATAATTGTAGCAGTGAGTTTATTCTACTGCTCCTGTGATGAATAATGTTTTAAAATATATTTTTTGACTCTATTTCTACAAAAGTTCATTGTGCAAGATGAGTTGTGAACTAATTTTTTTGGGGTTTATTGTATGAGACTCTGTCCAGTTTAAATGGGGACATTGTGCCACAATAATAATGTTACTGCACAAACACATTCAGCATCTTGTCCATGACTTCTAAATGACGCATGAGACATGGCTGTAAATTACACTACTTGTCTTTTTAGGGACTTATCACATGAATTTTCTGATTTTGAATCTAATTGCCATAGGCATAGAAATCTATCAGATCAAAAGCTCCTATTGTATTTGAAGACCTTGAACTATTTGTAAAGTTTATGTAGTCTTTTCTAATGTCCACGCTCAATTGCTAAAAATATTTTCTTATAAATAGCAATTGCACAAATTATTATTTTCAAATGGTAGCTAGCTTCAGTTTGAAAGAGTTCCGGAGTTGCTTTTGATTGTGCAGAACTGGCAATAGTGAGCTGGCATCTTAGTTCTGCAGTATTTGGGTTTTATTTCCATGTACTTCACTTGGGAGAGATCACAAAATCAATCTAATATGGACCATTTTAGGATGATCATAAGCCAAAATGTGTTCCAACACTCTAATAAATTTACAATTGATATCCTTCAATAACTCTGTAAGACCATTCTGGATTAGGATTAAATTAGATTGTGGGTTTTCCCCTTTTGTATTTTCTCTTCTGAATTTCACTCTGAGCTGTCCTGCATTTCACTCACACTTATCGACGTTTTGGCCTATTTTTACTCTTTACAGGTAAAGAGGGATGAGAGGTGAGAACCAAAAGAGGCAAAATCCATCCTCCATGGCCACAATGAGGAGAATTCGGGTTCAAGTTGCAACACCCTGTATTCCCTCTGGGTAGCCTCCAACCTGATAGCATGAACACCGATTTCTGAACCTTATCACTCACACTCACACCTCAGCCCTTCTTTTTTTTCTATTCTGGTTGACCTCTCTTCCTTCCAACTGCCTAGCACCGCCCCCTGGTTCCCCTCCTCTGTCCCTTGTTTCCATGGCCCACTGTACTCTCCCATGAGATTCTTTCTTCTTCAGACCTTTACCGCTCCCACCTATCACTTCATCCCCCTCTGCCACCCATCCACTTACCCTCTCATCTGATCCCACCCATCACCTTCCAGCTTGTATTCCTTCCCCTCTCCTCACTTTCTTATTCAAGCTTTGCCCCCTTTTCTTTCCAGTCCTGCAAAGGGTCCTGCCCAGAAGTGTCAACATTGTATTCCCCTCCATAGATGCTGCCTGACTTGCTGAGCTCCTCCAGCATTTTGTGAGTGTTCGTTGTAAACTCAAAAATCCTTATTAACTATCTAATAGCCTTATTACAACAGGTGGGCCAGCGGAGTGGAGTTACTTCTCGACCAAAGGAGGTGTAAGGTGTTTCTACCCTCTGCTAGCCTGCAGGTCGCCCTTGGGCAAGGTGTAGCACCTGCATAGCCCTCTAATCAGGGTCACGTGAAGCCTTGGAAGCAAGTGGCATTTGGTCATACGAGCAGCTGGTGCATATCATTATGCGACAATCTCTGAAGATCATTGATAATGGCTGGGGTCACCCGCCTTTGCTCAGAAGAAGGCAAAGGCAAACCACTTTGGTAGAAAAATCTGCCAAGAACAATCGTGGTCAATAGACGATGATCACCCACATCATACTGACACAGGGCATAATGATGATGATTACTGCAGGAGAGAAGCTGTCCTTGATTGTCCTTGAGCGGTACTTGTTTTCAGGCATTTGTATCTGCTGTTTGAATGGTGAAGGCAGATGAGAGAATTTCTGGAGTCCACTAAACGACTTTCCTTTTGAAAATACAAACATTAATTTCATAAATCCACAGGGGCAATATACAGTATTTAATTAAACAATGGAGACGCAGTTACATATTTTTAAATTCTAATGTACTTGGCCTCTGTGCCTTGTTAATAACGATGCACAATGTGTAATGAGATTGGAAAAAGTCAAAATTATCAGCAATGCAATTAAAGTTCTGCAATGGAACAAAACTTGATTTGGTCATTAACTTGCATCAGTTCTTATCTGCTTGGTTATTTGAAGCCAGGTTGAAGTGCAATCTGTGACTCAACCACTTCAATCCAAATAGTTATGACTTTTGCCATTTATACACCATAGAACAAAGAGCTGGCAGAACGTTAAGAGAGAGTTAAGCCAGGAGTTCTTGGAGTGCGATACAAACACATATATCAATCAGTGAACCTTTACTGTTTTGTCCATAATTCTGGACGGGGAAATGGCTATAAGAGGTGCAAGAAAACAATGTATAGGGACTCTTTGAAGCAGTGTGTAGACTATTTCCTAGATTGTTGCAACTTGCAAGGGATGTGACTTGCTCTCAGATCACCGTAAAATGGCAGAATCCTTTGTAATAATTATGATTTATGAATGTGATCCTAGAAAAGGGCTATTTCAGCTTCTTCCACTCCCTACTGATGTTTCAGGACCTAATCAATCTATATACATATTCTTCCACTTAGTAATGAATTAAAAACTGACTATGAGCACGAGAGAATTTGGTGGAATTGTGATTAAAATACTGGACTAGCATCCACAGCCATTATTTCAAGTCCCAGAAGCAGCAGCTGGTGAATTTAAATTCAAGTAATTAAATAATGTTTGGAATATAAAGTGAGAATTAGTAATGGTAAATGTCAATCATCATTTAAAAATAGTCTTCGTGAAGGTAACTGGTGAGATTGCGTTAAGAATTCACCAGATTTTTTAATGCTATTCAGGGAAGGGAATCGGCCATCCAAATTTGAGTAGAAGAAAAAGATTAAAGGTTAGCTTTATTGGTCACCCGTACATAGAAACAGACAGAGAAATACACCATTTGCTTCAGATCAAGTCAGTGAGCTGGAGGCAGCCTGCAAGTTCTGCCACACTTCTGCCGCCGACATAGCCTAGTCATTTCTCACTTATCCTAACCTTAACTATAGGTCTTCGGAATATGGGAGAAAACTGGAGAACCTGGAGGAAACCCATGTGGTCACAGGGAGAACATACAAACTCCTTACAGACCACAGTGGGAATTGACCCTGATTTTTCAATTGCTGTGGTGTAAAGTGATTGTGCTCCCCACTGTGCTACCGTGCTACCCTACTCCAGTGCCACTTTTTTGTTGCCGTAGGCATGCATACGTACACATGGTATAAGTGGACATAATTACACGTTTTTTAATTCCAGTACAATCCCGATAAACTGAAACACTGACTGTTTATTTCCCTCTAGAGATGCTGCCTGACTTGTTGAGTTCCTCCTGCATTTTGTGTTCCATCAAATACCTTCTGAAAATCAATGCAGATGGAATTCCTTTCATCAGCCTTCTCTCCCAACTCCTGAAAATTTTCTGTCAAATAGGATCAAATAAGGTTTTATTTAGCAAATCAGTGCTTGCTCTCTTTTACATTTCCCAGAATGTGTTAATGTTTTTCAAAAAGTGAAACCATCATTCAGTTTCCTAACCCTCCAACTTGAAAAGCCTCGATAGAGTGGACGTGAAGAGGATGACTCGTATAGTGGGACCAGAAGGCACAGCCTCAGAAAGGAAAGAGATGAGGATGGTGGTGAATATGTGAGATTCATTGGTACAGATGGCTGTAGAGGCCAAGTAATTGGGTATATTCATAGTGGAGGTTGATAGGTTCTTGATCAGTCAGGGTGTCAAAGGTTATGGGAAAAGGTAGAAGAATGGGGTTGAGAAGGAAGATAAATCAGTCATGATAGAATGCTGGAGCAAACTCAATGGGCCAAGTGGCCCAAGCTGCTCCTATGTCTAATAGCCCCAAAATATGTCTTGATCTTGAACATACATCCTGAGCCAGTTAACACATCTCTCAGAAGTAGAGAATTCCAAGTTGTGTCTCCTGAGAGGTAAAATACCTCATCTTCCTTTTAAAAGTGTGACCTTTCTTCTGAAACTATGCTACTAATTCTAGATTCCCTCAGGAGGGCAACCACCTTTTCATCGTTCATCCTGTCAGAATCTAATAAGATCAGTAAGATCACCTTTTGTTCTTCAAAATGCAAATAAACAGAGGAGGTAGTAGGTTAGTCAAATGCCCAAGAAATAATTGCTTACAGACAATCCAGTTCATTCAGGGTGTCACGCTGATGCAAATCAAATTTTAAAACAAAGCGCACGCAGACCTACCATTTCACCAACACAGTTTTGTGATCGCTGCCTCTTTTCCAAAAACAATTAAGTCATTTTTTTTTTAGGAGCAGGTAAAAATAACCTGGAGGAAATTTTTGCTGACATTTTGGAAGCTCTCTGGTTGTAATTCAAAATAATCAATTACACTTGAAATAGTTTTAGAAACTTTATAACAGAAACACTGATTCATTAAAATATGTTTGGCCATATTAATACTTTATTAGTTATGCTGACACAATGACGGGTTGTGATAGCACAATTTAAGCATTACAGTGTTGTTTAGTCTCACAGTGGCATGTGTTACTGCTGAAGTAAGGCATACCTTACTGGGTAACTGTCCTGCACTTGAAATAGTTTTACAATCTATCATTTTCTAGACTAACAGTGACTTTGCCTTGACATGTTACATTTCTCCAGTCTACTACAGACTCCTTCCCTGTTATTTATGCATGTCTGTGTAGTTCCATTTTGCGCTTCGCGATTCCTCTGCAAAGTAACCTCAGCAATCAGCCACTGTTAGTTTGAGGCTCATTCCTAATCCAACTGTGTGCCAATGGAATTGAATTATTCTGTTGGTCCTGCATGGTGCTAAGTTTGAAAGATCCAGAGTGACAACAGTTTACAGCATTGTGCTCCGTTCTGGCCACCTCATTACAGGAAGGATGTGAAAGCTTAGAGAAGGTTGAATGGCCTATTTCTGCTCCTATGTCTTCTGGTCTTACAGTCTTATAGGTGCATGGATTTAACAGGACGCTGTGTGGATTAAAGGCCATGTTTTATGAGGAATGTTTGAGCGAGCTAGGGTGTTTCTCTTCAGAGAAAAGAGGATGAGAGGAGACTTGCTAAAAGTATACAGCATAATTAAAGGCATATATAGAGTGGACAGCCACTCTGTCCCATGGTGGAAATGGATAATATGACAAGGCATAATTTGAAGGTGATTGGAGGAGAATATAGGGGGATGCCATGGGTCTCTTTGCGACGCAGAGAGTAGTAGATGCATGGAATGTGCTGCCCGGGATGGTTATAGAGGCAGATACCATATGTATATTAGTGATTGGCACTAGAATGGTCTTGGAGTAGATTAAATGATCAGCACAACACCAATAGCTGAAGGGTCTGTGCTTTATATTCTACGAAACAGGCCATTCTGCTGGGCAGGCCCACGTCAGGACTTGTGTTTTATATCTGCTTCCTTCCGACCTAGTATTGCCAGCACTGTGTTTTGAAAATAAGGGACACTGTCTGGGAAGGACTTGTTGTGAGCCGAGCTTCTATTGGCTCATCAGAATGGACTCCTTGGTTCTCAAACCTTCTTGTTCCCAGGTAAGTTTTCATTAATTTAGATTTCAGCAACAAACTGACAGTTTTCGCTGCTGACCACAAATTCTAGGCTTTGGTGATTGTGATGGAGTCATTTGCTCAGGAGCAGCCCAAGGGTAGGGAAATTACAGGGGACAGTAGAAATCCTGTAGTTGGCAATCTTATCCCAAGCTCTTTTAGATTCTGAATCAGATGAATTTATTGTCATATACTCCAGGGTGCAATGAAAATCCTTGTTTGCCTGAAGCTTACAGAGTAAATAGTATATTTGATAATAACAATACAGTGCAAAATAAGAAAATGGTGTAAACCCAGCAGTGGAATCTGAAGCAGTGCAAAAGGATGTACTCATATATTAGAGCATCTTTCTGGTCCCTTTCCTTCACATCAACATATCTAGCAAACCTTGAAGTAGACCCATGCAACTCACTTTATCCGATCCTTATAATCATGTGGTTAGCTTCCCTTCTTGACCTGAACCCAATGAGATCTTAAAATTTATACTGATATTACAATAGGCTTCCAGAATCAGGTTTAATATCATTGGCATATGTTGTGAAATATATTGTTTTATGGCAGCAGAGCATTGCAATGCATAATAACTTTTAAAAAACGATAAATTACAATAAATACAGTATATATATATATATATATATAAAAGAAACTAAATAACTAGTGCAAAAAGAAAGCAAAAAACAGTGTTCATGGGTTCATTGTCTTTTCAGAAATCTGATGGTAGAGGGGAAGAAACTACTCCTAAAATGTAGACACGAGGAAATCTGCAGATGTGGAACGCAGCAGGCCGGGCAACATCTATAGGGAGAAGCGCTGTCAACGTTTCAGACCGAGACCCTTTGCAGGACTCCTGACGAAGGGTCTTGGCCCAAAACGTCGACGGTGCTTCTCCCTGTAGATGCTGCCTGGCCTGCTGTGTTCCACCAGCATTTTGTGTGTGTTCCTAAAATGTAGAGTAGTGTCCTCAGGCTCCTGTACCTCCTCCTTGATGGTAGCAATGAGAAGAGAGCATGTTCTAGGTGATAGGATCGCTTTTTGAAGATGTCCTCAGTGCTGGGGAGGCTGGTGACCATGATGGAGCTGTCTGGGCATACAACTTACTGCAGCTTTTTCCAATCCTGTGCAGTGGCCCCTCCACACCAGACGGTGATGCAACCGGTTAGAGCGCTCTCCATGGTACATCTGTAGAATCTTGTAAGAGGCTCTGGTGACATAACAAATCTCCTCAAACTCCAGAGGGAATATACCCGCTGTCACGCCTTCTTTGTGATTGCATCAATAGACCCAGGATAGATCTTCAAAGATGTTGACATCAGGGAACTTGAAACTGCTCAGTCTTTCCACTGCTGACTCCTTGATGAGAACTGGTGTGTGTTCTCTTTATTTCCCCTTCCTGACATCCACACACTATTCCTTGGTCTTACTGATATTGTGTGCAAGGGTTGCTGTTGCAACACTACCCAACCAGCTGATCTATCTCATTCCTGTACACCTCCTCATCACCATCTGGAATTCTGACAGCAATAGTTGCGTCACTGGCAAATTTATAGATGGCATTTAAGGTGTGCCTAACCAGGCGGTCATATATTTCAGAGACTAGATCAGTCGGCTAAGCACACATGCTTGAGGTGTACCAGTGTTGATTATCAGCAAAGAGGGGATGTTATTTCTGATGTGCACTGACTGTGGTCCTGCAATGAGGATCGAGTTGCAGAGAAAGGTACAAGATCCAGATTCTGATTTGGTGATTAGTACTGAGGGCATGATGGTGTTGAACGATGAGTTGTAATCAATAAACAGAAGCTTGAAATAGATATTGCTATTGCCAGGTGATTAATGGATGAGTAGAGAGCAAATGAGATTGCATCCACTGTGGACCTGTTGTGGCAATAGGCAAACTGCAGTGGGTCCAGGCAGGAGCTGGTTCAGATAATGACCAAAGCAATTTGTCACAGTAGATAGGAGTGTGACCTTTCCACTTGTGTTGGGCTCTGCTGGTCACATTCAGTTCTTTCCTCAGATCACTATGATTTGTTTGGAATTACATGCATGCGATGAACTTGTTTAAGACCATAAGGTATAGGAGAAGAATTGAGCCATTCAGCCCATCTAGTCTGCTTCGCCATTCCATCATGACACATTTCTCGGCTTTTCAATATTAAATAGGTTTCAATGAGAATCCCCCCTCATTCTTCTAAACTCTATGTGCATACAGGCCCAGAGCCATCAAATGTGTCTCGTACATTAACCCTTTCATTCCTGGAATCATTCTCATGAATATCCTCAGGAGCCTCTCCAATGCCAGCACATCTTTTGTTAGATAAGGGGCCCAAAACTGCTCACAATACTCCAGGTACTGTCTAAGCAATGCCTTATAAAACCTCCGCATTACATCCTTGCTTTTATATCCCAGTCCTATCAAATGAATGCCAACTTTGCATTTGCCTTCCTTACCAAGAACTCAACCTGCAGGTTAATCTTTAGTGAATCCTGCACTAGGACTCCTGTTTCCAGTTGTAACTTTGCCCTTTCTTTGCCCTTTCTCCTAATCTACCCAAGTCCTTCTGGAGACTCCCTGCTTCCTTAACACTGTCTGCCCTTCCACCTATCTTTGAATTATCCACATAGCCATCAATTACATCATCCACAATGTTGACTAATAATGTGAAAAGAAGCAGTTCCAACACTGACCCCTACAGGACACCACTAGTCACTGGCAGCCAACCAGAAACGGTCCCCTTTATTCCCACTCTTTCACTCCTGCCAGACAATCCATCTTATATTCATGCTAGTATCTTTTCTATAATACATTGGGCTCTTAATTTATTAAGCAGCCTCATTTGTGTGACCAGGTCAAAGGCCTTCTGCAAATCCAAGTAAACAACATCCACTGAAGCTCCTTTGTTTATCCTGCCTGTAATTTCCTCAAAGAATTCCAAAGTTTGTCAGGCAAGCTTTCCGCTTAAGGAAACTATACTAACTGTGGTCTATTTTATCATGTACAGTACATCCAAATACCCTGAAACCTTATCCTTAATAACAGAGTTCAACATCTTCCCAATCACTGAAGTCAGGCTGGCTGTCCTATAACTTCCTTTCTTCCGCCTTCCACCCTTCTTAAGGTGGAGTGACATTTGCAATTTTCCAGTCCTCTGGAATCATTCCAGAATCACTAGTGATCTTGAAAGGTCACTACTAATGTCTCCACAATCTCTTCAGCTAACTCTTTCAGAACGAAGGAGTGTACAGTAGTCCATCTGTTCTAGGTGATTTTTCTATCTAGAGACTTTTCAACTTCCCAAGAATCTTCTCCTGATCATAGCAACTAAGTGTCTAAACCCAAAACATCGACTGTTGACTTTTCCATTGTTGCTGCCAGGCCTGCTGAGTTCCTCCAGCATCTTGCTTTAGATTTCCAGCATCTGCAGATTTTCTAGTGTTTGTGATACGCTCACTTCTGCTTCCTGACACTCTTCAGTTTCTTGTTGGTGTCTTCCACAGAGAACACTGATGCAAAAGTCTTAAGTTCATCCACCATATCCACTCTCAGCTCACTTTTACTCTTTATATCTGAAAAAAAATTAGAATTCTTTTTGATATTATAGGCTAGGTTACCTTCATATTTCATCTTTTCCTGCCTTATGGTTTTTTTTAATCAGTTGCCTTCTGTTGATCCTTTAAAGCTTCCCAATCCTCTAACTTCACAATGATTTTTGTTATATCATATGTTCTCTCTTTTGCTTTTATGCTGCCCTTGACTTCCCTTGTCAGCCTCAGTTGCCTCATTCTCCCTTTAGGATACTTCTTTATCTTTGGGGTGTAACTATCCTGCGCCATCCAAATTACCCCTATAAACGATAGCCATTGCTGTTCTGCCGTCATCCCTGATAGTGTCCTCTTCCAGTAAGATGGTGCATTTGGGTGCAATGGCATCCCTGAGACCAATCAAAGAGGTTCTTGTCTTTTTAAGTGCCTTTTTTTACAATTGCAGGACAATGGTGGACGTTAACAACTTCAAGGACTGCAGGTCTACCTCATCAGTGAGCTGCTCATTGGGGGAGGAGCTGGACTTTGTCTAGATCATAGTACTGCCTGCTACAGAAAGGCTTTGGAGTCAAGTCCGCAAAGGCGGTGTGCGGTCTAACTCTGAGCGATTGTCCTGAATGTTTCTCTTGTGATCGCAAGACCCTGTTGGACATTGATCATGTAAAATGCTGCAAGTCCATTTCCTTTGTTTACTGGTGAGGTGGACTGTGTGGACGTGGATGTAGTGAAGACTAAACCTCAAGCCATGGGTCTGCCTGCTGCAGTGGCCTGGGGGAGGAGACACTGCAGCTGCTGTAGCTGCCGTCCATATTGGATCGGGGGCTGGGCCTTCCTGTCAGTGATGCCCTCCAGTGATTGATTGAGGCTTAGATTTAGACTTAGAATTTTATTTCTTACATCCATCTTACAACATAAGGGATTAAAAATCTTTATGTTGCAGCTCCGTCACTATGTTCGAGCAATAAGGAAGGGAAATGTGGGAGGATATTGCCCAGACATTAAGATTGTACACATAATTGTTTTGTATACATTTAAGTACAGACAGATATGCAATCAGATCAATGTTATTGATAAATCTGATAGCCTGCTGAATGAAGCTGTCCCGGAGCCTATTGGTCCTCACCTTCATGCTGCGGTACCAGTTCCCAGCCGGAAGCAGCTGCAACGGTTTGTGGTCGGCATGGCTGGAGTCCCTGATGATCCTCTGGGCCCTTTTTACGTAAATGTCCTGAACAGAGGAAAATTCACATCCACAGATGCGCTGGGCTGCCCATGCCACTCTCTGCAGTGCCCTACAATTGAGGGTAGTACAGTTCCCGTACCAGGCGGTAACATAGCCAGTCAGGATGTTCTCGATGTGGAAAGTCCTGAGGTTCTGGGGACTCATGCCAAACTTCTTCAGCCATCTGAGGTGGAAGCTGTGCTATTGTGCTTTTTTCATCACACGGCCAGTGTGTATAGTGCAGGTGACGTGTACACTGAGGAACTTGAAACTACTCACCCTTTCAACTACAGTCTCATTGATGTCAATAGAGGCTAGCCTGCCTCTATTCTCCGGTATTCCACAATCAACTCCTTCGTTTTTTCAGTCGGTGGAATGACAAGCTGGATTGCGTGCATGTGTATGTTCGTCTGCGGACTACTGAGAACTGCTTATTCTTGCTGATAACACCATCGCACCATCGATTTCCGGGACATGTCACTCAGGGACTCAGGCTATTTATATTTTGTTTTGTGACTGTATGGTTTACTTGCTACCTTACATGTGCTCTATGTGTCATTGATTGTTGCTACTGTGTTTTGCACCTTGGCCCTGGAGGAGCACTGTTTCATTCTGTTTCATTTCATGGGTTTCATGTATGGTTGAATAATTAAACTTAAACTTGTGTCCCCTTCCAATTAATTTTCTCCAGCTCCTCACTCATGCCTCTGTAATTGACTTTACCCCACTGTAATACTTACATGTCTGACTTTAGCTTCTCTATCTTGAACTGCAGGGTGAATTCTGTTGTATTATGATCGCTGCCTCCAAAGTGTTTCTTTATCTTAAGCTGCATATTCAGATTTGCTTCATTACACAACATCCAGTCAAGAATTGCCTTTTCCTCAACCACAAGATGCTCTATGAAGCCATTTTGTAGGCATTCTACAAATTCCCTCGCTTGGAATCCCACACCAAGCTGATTTTTCCCAGCTCACCCACACATTGAAATCCCCCATGTTCATAACATTGTCCTTTTCCATCTCCTGTTGTAATTTGTACCCCACATCCTGGCTACTGTTCAGAGGCCGGTATAAAACTCCTTTCAGGGTCTTTTTACCTTTGCAGCATCTTCATTCTACCACGAGGATTCTGCACCTTCTGATCCTGCGTCACCTCTTTCTAAGAATTTCATTTCACTTTTTTTAAACCAACGGAGACACCATCTGCCGTTGTCTCTGCCTGTCCTTTTGACACAATGTCTATCTTCAGATGTTCATCATTTTTAACGTTTCAGATAATGAATGTGCAACAGAAATCAGGATGGCCTGGGTTCAGGATAGTCATCATCGACTTGTGTTTGGGTTAAGCTTTAGCTGAATAACCATTAAGACTTCTAGTTTTGGGATTCAAAGTATATTTATTATAAAAGTATACATACAGTGTACATCCTTGAGACTCGTCTTCCCACAGACAGCCACAAAACAAACAAATAAACACCATGGAACCCATTCAAAGAAAAACGTCAGACACTCAACATGCAGAAAAAAAAGAACAATTTGAGCAAATGGCAAAGAATGAGTGCATAACACACAGAATATTAAACATCAAACCACAGGGCTTTGAAGCAGTCCAGGAATGCTCAGTTTAGTTCAGCTCAGTTCAATTCAGCGTCGTGTCGGTCTTCGACTGCAAGCCACAGAGCCAGTCCGCCTTGATCAAAATCATGCAAAATAGCAATAAAAAAGGAGTAATCAGAAACCAGGAACACAAATAACGGGAACAACTGAGTCCTTTAAAAACAAGTCCAATCCACAAGCCAGGCTGATCAAATCTTGCCCGAGACCCAAGACTCCTGCATCTTCCTCCTGTAGCGGCAAGCAAAAAGGACAGCCCAGTCAAATGCGGGCAGACAGGAGGCATTCATGTGACAAAAAGTTTCCCTTCAGCTTATTTGTTCAGTTCTTGTAAAATCATTTAAAACACAAGGGACTGCAGGGGCTGGATTCTGAAGCAGCAAGTAATCTGCTGGATGAATTCGGCAGGTTGAGCAACATCTATGGGTGGACAGAAATTGCCACTATTTCAGCTCAAAATCCTGCTTCAAGACCAGAAGTGAAGAGGTGAGATGGACAGCATAGAGAGGAGAAGGAGAGTGGGAAGAAAGCGTTTTGATGTGATTGGTGGACTGAGGAAGGGTGTAAGCAACAGGTAGGTAATGCCAGGTGGGGCGGTGAGCGGGCCTGGAGTTGGAAGACTGTGGCAGACGAATGATTGACAGAGGTAGGAAGAGAAAGGGGGAGAAAAACAGAAGCATTATTTCCAGTAATGCCCCTCTCCTTTCACCATTCCCCATCCCCTTTTCCCTCTCTCACCTTATCTCCTTACCTGTCCATTGCCTCCCTCTGGTGTTCCTCCTCGCTTTTCTTTCTTCCATGTCCTTCTGTCCTCTTCTACCAGACTCCACCCCCTTCTCCAGCCCTACATCCCCTTCACCACTCAACTTCCCAGCTCCTCTTCCCTCTCCACCTCCCACTTTCACCTATCACCTGGCACTTCTCTCTCTCCTCTCCTCCACCTTTTAGATCTACTCCGCTTTTATTCTCCAGTCCTGCCAAAGGGTCTGGACCTGCAACGTCGACAGTACTTTCCCCCCATAGATGCTGCCTGGCCTGCTGAGTTTCTCCAGCATTTTTTGTGTGTGGGTTGAGAAGAAGCAAGGCCTCCCATCTTCACACTCCCTTCTCTACTCAGTCTTGATGTAGGGATGCTATGGACAAATTCTTTCCTCTAACAGATTATTCATTGCTTTTAAAACATATTCTGCACTCTTGTCAATGCCTCAGTATTCTTTCCACAGTGTGGATTCTTTCAGAGTGTGATGTGCTGCAAGTGATGCACAAGGAGAAGAAACAGATTGTTAAGGCTGCCAGACAGATTGAATGCCGTCCCTCACTGACTGTGACTATATCACGAGTGATGCTGAACACGTTTGTAAGACAGCCCCAATGTTGTCGTCTCAAAATAATTATCTAGCCGTGAGCCAACGTGTTGGACTGAACTGCAAGGCAAAGACAGAACCATTTTACATCCACCCGTTCCTTGGCCCAATGGGCCACGAGTTTACTCCCAGTTTTAGCAAATCTCAGGCACGATACTACTTAGAATGTAGTGTCTATGGAAATAGGACGTGTGCAGCTGTTCTCGCGAACTTATACTGAAGATAAACATTCCTGATTAATGTAAATTAACTGTCGCAGCACGGTATTTTTAGATCGTGTGAATGCTCGAGGTTTTCCTCTGATGTACTCTGCCTGTTGTACTTACAGAGCTTATTGTGTTTGCTCTGCTGGCACCTTTGTTACAAAGCATCCCAGCTGAAATAGCCTGGCTGAAATATTTTTTTAAAATAGCAAATGCGCCCTGGATTTTCTACTTCAGCTTCTGGCTTTGAGTTGTGAAGTCTGCGAATCTGATTCCTGCACAGACTCCTCATTGTTGAGAAAACTCCCCTTGAACAATGCATTAGGCTGAAGTTAATTTCACGTACCTATGTGAATTTGGAGTCGGTCCCAAATCCTGTTACCGGAGACTTCTCCAATTTCGGCATCTATTAATGTGCAAGTGTTTTGTCGGCACAAAAGTCTGATTTCCTGATTGACATCATTTGAATCGGGTGCAGTATCTGTGTCGCTACAAGCAATTTATCCAGACTCATTCTCACAGCATCGAGCTATTTAATGTGTAAAGGACACAAACCCAAACGATGCTGCAGATTGAAAGGTTTGACTGGATTCTTAAAGGTGATCAGTTAATAAGCTATCACAATGGAATCAATTTTCATTGGCGTGGACCCCATGCATTATGAAGTGAGGGGAAGGGTATCAGTCCCTGAAGAGATTTGGACTGTTTTGAGCGCCCCCCCCCCCCCCCCCACACACACATTCTGAGTAACTGCAACAGGGAAGGGGTTGAAGGAATGAGGGAGGGGGTGTTTGAGGAGTGGTTCTGAATTCTTTTCTGGCTCATGAAAGCCTGCCACATGTTAGACAGAGTCGGCCTTTCAAACATACTTCTGTTATTCCTTTCTGCAATAAGCTCTTTATTTAGCCGGTCACAAGAGCTCCTCTTTGGCAATGAGGAAGTAGTCCCCATGGAGCTACCTTGGTTAGAGAGAAAATGAACCAGACGAAAGAGATTTGTCAGGCCAAAGAGTTTGTTGTCATCTTATTAAACTCATAAACTTCCATTTTTGTTAAGAGAGGCATCTCCATTTGGCACAATATATTGGATGAGGTCCCTCTAGGATATTGTTTCAGTGGGGCCCCAGCAGTACCCCTTATAAAACTCTTGTCCAAATGTTGCATTCAAACTGAGATTAGGTCTACATTAAGAACTACCAGCCAGGTCTGCCATTTCCTGTAAACTGATATTAAAAAAAATTGCCTCTGGGTTAATAATTTTTTTAAAACAAACTTCAACATCCAAAAGCAGATTATATGGCACAATATCGCCACATTTATGAAGCCTTATTTTCTAAATCTGCTTAGCTTTAGGGCATTACCACATTCCAACCGACCCTAATACAGCTCACTGCTGTTTGAAAACATGTCTCCCCCTGCCAGTCCAGACTGTCATTCTGGCTGACTGCTGGAGGAACCCTGGAAAAATAATTCCAATGGAATATTGCCAGGTAGCCCCATGTCCTGGAATTGCCAGATCTGCTGCCTACAGGACACATCTCCTCCTTCCAGAGAAAGCAAAAGTTGTAACAAGCAGTTCTGGGACCAGAGCTGTTTGCAACATCTATGTATTGTGATGTTGATGAGAAAATTAAATGCAGCATCTCTGAGTTTGCGGATGATGCAAACTTAGTGGGAGAATGGGTACTGAGGGTGATGAGGACATGCTCCAGGTTGATTTGGACACTTTGAAGAATTCAGATCCAGATTTATTTATTTATGATGTGTACATTGAAACATACAGTGAAATTTGTCATTTGCACTAATGATCAACACATACAAGGATGTGCTGGAGGCAACCCACAAGTGTTGGCACATTCTGGCACCAATGTATCATGTTCACACTATTCAACACAGCAGAGAATAACACGACATCAAAACAAAACAAGAAACAACAGCAAAAACAGGTGCCTTTCCCAAACCCCCTCCCACTCACCCATAGGATCCTCAAATTCACAGACATTGGGCCTCTGACCCCCAGCCACTGGCTTGGTCTCACAGATCTGACCTCTACCTCCGGACATGCCCATTTCTGTCTTCCACTTTCCAGGCTTCAGATTCTCTGGGTTCTGGACTTTGAACTTCTGTCTTGCCCTCTGGATTTCGTCAAAGTCTGGGTATTGACCCCCAGAACTGGACAATCATAGGTCTGACTTTCGGCTCTTGACTATAGAACTTCCCAGTCAAAGATTTGACCTTCTGGCCTTGACTGACCTGACCTCCGGATCCTTGACTGCCAAACATTTTGGGCCTTGCCTCCAGGACTTGCACGGCAGATTCTCTATTCCCTATGTCTTAATTCGTCTCCACAGGAGAGAGCCACTGGGAGAAGAAAGCACAGGGCCGGAGTTTCTGGTCAGACAGAGGCCCTTGTGAAAGAACAGCCATAACTCCAACATCTGAGGCATCTACTTGAATGATGAATAACAGCTCTGGGCTAGAGAGAACAAGGGCGTGAGCTGTTATGAAGCAATGCTCCAATTCCTGAAAAGCTGCTTCAGTTTCTGGGATCTAGTGAAATGGGCTGGAGATTCCTTTAGTCAGAGCAGTGGGGGATGTTGTGATGGAGCTGAACCCAAATGAACCTCCAGGTTTAAATTTGTGAACCCCAAAAACTTCTGGAGCTGCTTGATTGTGGTGGGTTGTGGCCAATCCCTGATGGCCTGAGTCTTGCTAGGGTCCATCTGTAGGTTCTCCTTTGAGACAATAAACCCGTGGAAGGAGACAATGGAGACATAGAACTCATTCTTCTCTATTTTAATGAATAGCTTGCTCTGGAGTAAACAGGAGATCTGACAGTGGGTCTTCAGATTCTGTGGCTGCTCCCCGAGGCAAGCAATAAGAAAAAGGCATGACTTGGATGGTGAGGTGCCTTCATAATGAAAGCTGCCTCTTTGAGGCACCATCACATGAAGATGTCCTAATGAAAAAAATAACTTGTGGAATGTGGAACTTGTTGTAGTCATATTGATTGCAACACAAACAAAATGCTGGAGGAACTCAGCAGGCCAGGCAGCATCTATGGAGAGGAATAGGAACCTATGGAGACTGTTTATTCTTCTCTTTAGCTGCTGCCTGACCTGCTGAGTTCCTCCAGCACTCTGTATGTGTTGCTCTGGGCTTCCAGCATCTGCCGAATCTCTTGAGTTTATCATTTGCCCTACATTGCAATGGTGACAGCACTCCAAACGTATCTCATTGACAGGAAAACCCTTTGAAACACCCTGAGGATTTGAAAATCCTTCTTTAGGCCAAGCGTAAAAATTGGGATAAACTTGTACAGTGGAGGCAGATAACTACCTGTCTATGTCAACATTCCCCAATCATGAGGCAATCTAATTTATTTGATGAATCTAATTTCCTCCAGCATTTTGTGTGTGTTTCTTTGATGGCTTCCGTTTTGCCCAATACAAATCATTTCCTGCTTATCGATGGCAGATCCATCAAGTGAGACAGGATGGAAAAGGAATTCACATCTCACTTGGATAAATTAGAAATGAATATTAAATCTGAAGTTTTATTAAATAATGAATTCTGTGCCTTGTCATTTCTAATCAAGCTGATTGGATACAGCCAAGCAATGCAAAGGAGGAAACGTGCTTCCTGTGGTTCATTCAGGAAAATGAAACTATATTTAAACTGAAGCAATAGCAGTTAAGTTTTTATAGTTCTGAGGCAGTAAAACATGTTTTTACTAACCCCCTCTGAGTGTAGAACAGAATAGAAATGTAACTGTGACCAAGGTAAACACATGCTGGCAATCAGCACAGAGACGACTCCAACCCAGTTTGTGGATTAAATTAATTTCAGTGAGTGTGGTATTGTGTCTACATTGAGCAGGAAACAAGGATGAATTTCACTCAATGCAGAGACGTGGCTGTGACACCCACTTTGTCTCAAACGCTTTTCACTTGCACAAATTGCCGATACCTGGCCTTGCCAAAAACACTTACAATGCGTGTTTTTGAGCCAGATCCCACACTGGCTAAGCCTGCCAACAGGAACCTGCCACGGTGGGGATGCTTGGAAACTTAGACAGCTCCACAGGAAGCCACCACCACTGGTTGAAGGATGTTATTCAACGGGCTGGGAGATGGAGTACTGAACGCAAATGGGGGAAGACTGCAACACACAGAAAGCTGGAGGAGCTCAGCAGGTCAGGCAGCATCTATGGTGAGGAACAAACAGTTGATGTTTTGGGCTGAGATGTCGACTGTTTATTCATTTCTATAGATGCTACTTTGACTTGCTGAATTCCTGTAGCACTTTGTGTGTGTTGCTCTGGATTTCCGGCACCTGCAGTAATCTCTTTTGGTTTTGTGTGCTCCAGTACTGCCACCACTGTCAAGGAGGCAATATTGATGAGGCTGTCGTGTTAAGCTTCTGTGATATGACTGGCCTGTCAAAAGGCAAGACTGCAGCTTGGTCCATTCTTCAAAGAATAGATTGCACCAGTGAAATGTCATAGGCACAGATAGTGCAGTAAAATGCCAAAACTGAGAAGGGAACATGAAGGGGAGCTTCTTTCTGCCCCCTCTTTCAGAGGTATGAATGGCTCTTCACTGAACTTTAAAATGACTTAGCTACCTCAGCACCTCATCTCAGGAGCAAAGAGGGATACTGTTCTTGCCAGCTACATCCACACATAAAACATAATTATTCTTGCCCAGTAGAAGTATTTGTTCTTTTCCCTCTCAAGCATTTTCCTGATTCCTAGTTATCTGGACATCAGTGTATAGATGACAAAGTGCCTTCTGATACATACATGATGTACCTGTTTGTGCTGCATAATGGTCATTGTTTATTTACTCATTTTATTCATTTATTTTAGTACAGTGCAGAGTAGGCCCTTCCGGTCCTTTGAGCTTAACTGCCCAGCAATCCCCTGATTTAACCCTAGCCTAGTCACGGGACAATTAACCGACCAACCACTAGGTCTTCAGACTGTGGGAGGAAACAGGAATGCCCATAGGAAACCCATGCAGTCACAGGGAGAACGTACAAACTCATACAGGCAGCAGCGGGAATTGAACCCTGTCGCCTACACTGTAAAGTGTTGTGCTAACCTCTATGCTCCCGTTATTATCAAATGTTACCAAGCAACAGTGAACAACTGTTCATACAGCCGAATACACAACAGTACAAGGAAAAAGCAACGACAGGTTGCAGGATGAAGTGTTACTGTTCTAGAGAAAGTGGAGCGCTGGTGGACATAAGACTGTAAGGTATAGGAGCAGAATTAGGCTACTTGACCCATTGAATTGGTTCTGCTATTCAATCATGGTAGATTGTGAGGTCAAGAGATCATAGTTTGTTTGCATTCTCGTAGTGAGCACTGACTCAGATCATTTCACCTCTCCCTCCCCCGTAGTGATATCTGACTCTGATCAATTGGGATTGCAATTTTGAGGAAGGAGCACAAAATGGATCATAAACCATCTCTGAACCTGTCTACATTTGTCTGCCAGGTACTGTAATATAACTGCGGACCCCAGGAAACTAGTTGCAACTGCAGAATCCCCTGCTAAACAGATTCTGGATCAGGATGATATGTGAGGATAGCTCCTATTATTGGAATAGAGACATTGAGATTTACTGCACAACAAGATCTCTTTAATAAAACAGCAAACAGGTTAGACAGTATGCTCAGAGATGGAAATAATAATATTGATTGCCTTCTATGACTTGGTTATTTAAATGATCATCTCAATACTTCTTGTTAACTCAGAATCAGAATCAGGTTTATTATCACCGGTGTGTGACGTGAAATTTCTTAACTTAGCAGCAGCAGTTCAATGCAATACATAATCTAGGAGAGAAAAAATAATAAATAAAATTAAAAATAATAATAATAATAAACAAGTAAATCAATTACATATGTTGAATAGATTTTTTAAAATGTGCAAAAACAGAAATACTGCATATTTTTAAAAAAGTGAGGTAGTGTCCAAAGATTCAATGTCCATTTAAAAATCGGATGGCAGAGGGGAAGAATCTGTTCCTGAATTGCTGAGTGTGTGCCTTCAGGCTTCTGTATCTCCTACCTGATGGTAACAGTGAGAAAAGGGCACGCCCTGGGTGCTGGAGTTTCTTAGTAATGGACGCTGCCTTTCTGTGACCCGCTTCCTGAAGATTTCCTGGGTACTTTGTAGGCTGGTGCCCAAAATGGAGCTGACTAGATTTACAACCCTCTGCAGCTTCTTTCGGTCCTGTGCAGTAGCCCCTCCATACCAGACAGTGATGCAGCCTGTCAGAATGCTCTCCACGGTACATCTATAGAAGTTTTTGCGTGTTTTTATCGACATGCCAAATCTCTTCAAACTCCTAATAAAGTATAGCCACTGTCTTGTCTTCTTTATAACTACATCGATATGTTGGGACCAGGTTAGATCCTCAGAGATCCTGACACCCAGGAACTTGAAGCTGCTCACTCTCTCCACTTCTGATCCCTCTATGAGGATTGGTATGTGTTCCTTCGTCTTAACCTTCCTGTTGTGAGAACATCTGCCTTCATTACATTCAGGCAGTACCTTCTAGCTTGAAGCCACCCTATGAGAAAAAGTTCTCCTGATGATCCCAACTAAATGTCTTACTCCTTTCTCCTATTCTTCCTTACTCCAAGCTTATGTCTTCTATGTTTTCAGTGTCTCTGCCACAGGGTGGATTCCTTCCATCTATCTTATTCACTGAACCATTGAATCATAGAGCACAACAGCACAGGAAGAGGCCCTTCTGCCCATCTAGCTTGTGCCGGCCTAGTCTTCTGCCTAGTCCTATCTATGAGCCATTCGACCCTAGCTCTCCATAAACCTTTTATCCATTTACCTATCCAAACTTTTCTTAAATGTTACAATTCAACTCACATCTACCACTTCTGCTGGAAGTTATTCGCACCACCCTCAGAGAGAAGAAGCTCCCCCTCAGTTTCCCCTTAAATATTTCACCTTTCAGCTCAGACTATGATCTTTATGACCTCTATGCCTCCCATGATTTTACTGCCTTTTCCTCTTACCTGAAAGGAATCTAGTAACATTGGTTGCATCTTAAAGTCAGATTCACTGTATTAATTCCTAGGATGAGAAGGCTGCCCCACCAAAAAAAAATGCTAGATATTTGTGTCTGTATTCCTTGAAGTTTAGAAAAATGAGTGGTGATCTTATTCAAACATGCAAGCTCTTAGGGGTTTTACAGGTGAAATGTCTTCACTGTTGTATGAGTCGGAAACAAGGGGAGGGAAAAGTAAGTCATTTAAAATTGAGTTACATAGAAATTTCCTCTCAGAGGAGGGAGTAAATTTCCAGAATTCTCTGCCTCCAAGGACAGTGGTGGCTAGACCTTCTGATATATTTAGGGTGGAGATACACTCAGTGACCGCTTTATTAGATTACCTCCTGTAACTAATAAAGTGGCCACAGAGTAGATGTTCAAGGTCTTCTGCTGCTGTAGCCCATCCACTTCAAGGTTCAATGGGTTGTGCATTCAGAGATGCTCTTCTGCATATCCCTGTTGTAAAATGTGGTTATTTGAATTACTGTCGCCTTCCTGTCAGCTTGACTAGTCTGGCTATTCTCCTCTGACCTCTCTCATTAACAAGGCATTTTCGCGAACAGAACTGGCCTTTTTTCTCACACCATTCCCTGTAAACTCTGGAGACTGTTGTGCATGAAAATCCCACGAGATCAGCAGTTTCTGAGATACTCAAACTATCTCATTTGGCACCAACAATTATACCGTGGTCAAAGTAATTTAGGTCACATTTTTCCCAATTCTGTTGTTTGGCCTGAACAACAACTGAACCTCTTGACCACGTCTGCATGCTTTTATGCATTGAGTTGATGCCACATGTTTGACATGATTTGTACAAATGGCCACTGAGTGTAGATAAAGATTTGAATTATCAAGAAATTGAGAGTTATCGGGAACTAGTACAGAAGAAGTTTGTGATCATATTGAAAGACAGGGCAGGACTGAGAGACTTGGTCATTTTCTCCTTTTCCTACTGTCCTGTGTTCTTGTTGATCAGACAATATCTCGAGGCATAACAAATTAGGACAATGGCAATCCGGCCAACTACTGGTTATATTTCAAATATGCTGCAATTGTCTTTGATCTGGTGACATGAGGTGGATTGGGACAGTTGGCTCAGTGGCAAGTGAGAGCGCCAAGACCTGCAGAGTAGCCTGGCTCATAATCATCTCTCTGGTATGTATCTTGGACCATCTCTATGATGAAAATTGAAGCATTTTACTTCTCCCTAGGATTGAGGCAAGTGGTTGCCAGACATAGTTTACTAGAAGTTTAGGGACAGTGGAAAAACACTTGAATAAAAAAAAACTTCCTCAATAAGTACTAGTAACATAACAAAAATCTGATCCACAAACTGTTTACAAGCTCCTGCTCAAATGCAGCTTTCATTGCTCTCATTCCAAATGAGTACTGTTGTACTAATTTAAATATAAATATATATATTCCTCATTGAATCAGCAGCCTCAGTGAGGTTCCGACAGGCAAGAGGGTGCGTGGTCTTCAGCTCGTGAACTACAGGGAAGTGAAGAAGGAAAGAAACTGCTGGAAGGACCAAAGGCCTAACCTGAAGCTAGGAGACTGTTGGTCTGTGTGGGTGCGAGGGAGGAAAGTGGCTGATTTTGTTGTTGCTTCTTTGCTGCCTGTTGTGTTCCATTTTGTTCTGCCAGGCATTGGGGGCATGCGATGTTGGCGCTGGAACGCGTGGCAACCCCTGCGGGCTTCCCCCAGCACATCCTTAGGTGTGTTGCCAAACAATGCACCGTATTTCACTGCATGTTTTGACGTGTATGTGACAAATAATTCTGAATAAATTTAATGCTTGCTGCAGCCCCCACGCCAGCTCTGTGCCAACTCCCCTGGGGTGCAGGATATGTAGTGCCTTTATGTAGTGAACAATGGCAATGTGCAATCAAGCAAAAACTGACTCCAGGCGAGGGAGCAGATCATTTGGACTGATGACCAGACAGTTAAACTGCATCTTAAATAGACAGAGACACACAAAGAAGTTAGAGTTGTCGTATAGATCCCACAAACATGCTCATTAGGAGTAAGGGCAGATTCTTTGGCCCCTCAAACCTGCTCTGCCATACAGTAATGTCATGGCTGATCTGATTATAACCTTAGCTGCCCTTTCTTGTCTTTCACCTTATATATTTAATGTCTGAACTTCCTTCCAGCCACTGAGGAAAAGAAGTAATCAGCCCAAAACATCAACTCTATTTCTTTTGCCATCGGTGCTGCCTGGATTGCTGAGTATTTAGAACTTTTTTTTGTTTTTATTTTATGTAAACATCACCTGCAATTTTTTGATTTTAAACAACCATGTCTTCACACCACCCAGAACCATGCATTTCCATTCCTGAATTGTTGCCTCCAGCTCTGGGACACATTGATGTCTTGACTCTAAGAATGTCAGATTTTGATGACTTGGCTTGTGATATAAAAGAGCTGAAGAACACAGTCAGCTGGGAAAACAGGTCACATAGCAAAGGTGCCCGGTTTCCGTGGCCACAAATGACAGCTGAGGTTAGTGGTAGTTTATAATCTTTCCTTTGACCTTTCTTAGTTGAAGGATTTCTGCTGCTGCTCTACTTCAAGTATTTTGTTGGTGTATCACCTTGCACTCAGCATGTGGTCTTATCCAACAAACTAGATTGGACAAGCCAAGAAAATTAAAAAATACAGATACTGGAAGACTAAAAGAAAACACAGACAAGAATAAAAAAACAACTGCTGGAGCAACCTATCAGCTGTGGATGCAGTAGGATGACCAGTGTTTCAGCACAAGACCCTGCATCAGCTCTGAGAGCGTAGGGAGGAGTAGTTAGAATAAGGAGCTGAGGTTCCTGATGAAGGGTCTTGATCTTTTCCATAGATGCCACCTCACCTGCTGAGTTCCTCCGGAATTTTGTGTGCGTTGCTGAAGAGGTGAGGGGGAGGGGTGAAGCTATGTGCTGGTAGATGATAGGTGGACCAAAGTGAGGAAGAAAATGATGGGCAGAGCGAGCCAGAAGGACCAGGGGAAGGGCTTGGGCTGGTGGATGATGGTTTGGAACCAAGTGATGGGTAGATAAACTCAGGTAGGAGAAGGGGAGAATTGGAGCTGGGAGATGGTGGCTGGTGAGTGGTAGGTAGAGATAGATGAGAGGGTAAAAGGGGGCAGATAGAGCATCTGGAGGTGGTAGAGGGTGAAGGTGGAGACAGAGGTTGGAAAGTGGTAAGTGAAGACACCAAAAGTTGCAGATGCTGGAATTTGATAAGTAAGGAAGATGGTAGATGAATCCATGTGGGGTAAGAGGATGAAGGTGGGTAACAGGGAGCTGAAAATGGGGGATGTTTAGATAACCTAGATCAGAAGGAGAGAGGAAAGAACACGGGGTGAGCCGGTTACCTGAAACTGGAAAATTCCAGGTCACACTATCTACAGTCACTTGTGCCTCCAATGTAATGTAGAAAATGCTGGTATCACTCAGCAGGTCCAACAGCATCTGTGAAGAGAGAACTGAAGTTGTCATTTTATGTAGGTCTGTACACACAGGCAGCTTCCCCATTATATCTAAACAGAACCGTCAACACTCCCCGAGAGGCAGTGGGGTCCAGGCCTCAGAGCACATCAAAGTGACTGAACCCCGATGTTTGGTGACAATTCAGGAGCTGCTGCGCCAAATCAGAAATGTCGGATACAGGCCGAATCGAGGCGGTGAGGGCCCGGCCACAGAACGTATCGAAGTGACTGAATGCAATGTCCGGACGGTGACTTAGGTGCTGGGCCAGGTTGACAAAGTCAGGGAATCGGAGCCTGAGGCGAGGGGTGAGCCAGTTCAGCTCCCTGCTCTGGTCTACGCTAAACTAAGGGTCTGCGGACAGCTCTCTTTGTGGACTTCAGTTCAGAACGTTATTACCTCCATTTATTGTTTGCACGATTTGTTTTATTTTTCTACACATTGGGCGTTTGATGGCCTTTTTTAATATTATTTTCAGATTTCTTTCTTCTGTGCCTGCCTGTTAGGAGACAAATCTCAAGATTGTATAATGTACTTTGATAATAAATGTACTTTGAACAAGGGGGTGTTTGTGGCACCGTGGACATTAAAAACCATACTGCACTACGTTGAAAAAGAGCAGGGAGACTGTCCCTAATGTTCTGGCTTGAATCTTTCCCTCAGTCAATGCCACTAAACATTATTTCACTGCTGACACAAGAGACCGCAGATGCTGGAACATGAAGCAACACACAATCAGCTGGAGGAGATCAGCGTGCTGAGGAAGCATCTGGGGAAGGAAAGGAATTGTTAATGTTTTGGGTCTAAACCCTGCTGTTTATGTAAACTGGCTACACAGAAATTGGCTGCCACATTCCCTACACCAGTAACAAAACTTCAAAAGCCGCATTATCTTTGGCTGGATTAAATTGAAGGCTGAATAACTGAACTGTGAGGAACAAATTCAAAATTGCGTCCAAGCATAACTTTGATACAAGCGGAGCAGTTGCTGACATTGTAACAAGCGTTCTACAGAGACTCCAGTGTTCTGCTGGTTTAGAGAAAGCAGGCTTCCACCGTAGTGTAGCGGTTAGCTCAGGGCATCAGAGTTCAGAGTTCAATTCTGGTGCCGTCAGTCTCCTCATGGCCGCATGGGTTTCCTCCGAGTGCTCTGATTTCCTCCCACAGTCTAAAGATATACTGGTTAGTATATTAATTGGTCATTGTAAATTGTCCCGTGACTAGGCTAGTGTTAAATAACTTGGCCATTTGGGCTGGAAGAGCCTGTTCTGTGCTGTATTTCTAACTAAAGTAGAATGGACACTTTCAGAGCATCATCGTTTAATACCTGCCAGTGAATGACCGAACACACACACACACACACACACACACACACACACACACACACACACACACACACACACACACACACACACACACACACACACACACTCGTGGATCAAAGGAGGGGAATAACCCTTTGATGTTTTGGGCTGAGACCCTTCATCGGAATCAGATTTAATATCACTGACAAATGTCATGAAATTTGTTAACTTTACAGCAGTAATACAATGAAATACATGATATAGAGAAGAAAACTGAGTTATATTAAGTATATATATGTCTATTATATTGTTAAAATAAGTAGAGCAAAATGACAGAAGTAAAAAAGTAGTGAGGTAGTGATGCACCAACAATAACTCTCTGAGATGTGAGGCGAGATATAGACTTCTATTGACTGGAAGGAAGAACAAGCAGCAATTGACCACCACACTGCATCCTGGAGACTGCGGGCAGGTCTCAGGCCCCAATCGCCTTTATACCGGGGTCCGTGGGAGGAGCCACAGGAGCAGTCAGCAGCGGGGGCGTGTCCAGACAGGTATATGTAGTTCACCACAGGTAGTGTTCATGGGTTCAATGTCCATTTGGAAATCAGATGGCAGAGACAGGTGATGGATCCATGGATGGTTCTTGTAAAGTTTATGGTGGAATCCAGATCATAATAAACTTGAATTTCTTTGTAAGTATGTTTTGCTGAAAATATTAATTGCTGATCTCCTTCCATTTCACCTCATCCAGTCAATTCAGGTTACTGTGTGTGATCTCAGGTTACATACTGATGCAATGACTGTAGCCAACCCCCAGTGTCATGGATAGCTTATTCCCACCCCAGATCTGAAGGTAGATAAAGGGAGGAATTATTTATTGTGTCAATCCCCCAGTGTCAAGGACAACTTATTCCCCCCAGATCTGAAGATCTTGTGGCGACTGTCACACCAAAACGTAGATAAAGGGAACAATTATTCAATGTGCAATAAATGTAAGCTCTCTCCCTAGTATACTCACCAGTGACACCAAGTTCCAGTCAGCAGGTGTGTTCAATGTTCAAAAGTCAAAGTAAATTTATTATCAAAGTGCGTATAGACCACCAAGTACTACCTTGAGATTCATTTCTTGCAGGCATTCACATTAAGAAGGTAGGGGCAAGGGAGGAAGAAATACAAGGTAGTAGGTGATAGGTGAAACCGGGAGGTGGGAGGGGTGAAATAAAGAGCTGGGAAGTTGATTGCTGGGAGGGATATGTGGCTGGAGAAGGGGGAGTCTGATAGGAGAGGACAGAAGGCCATGGGAGAAAGGGATGGGGGAGGAGCACCATAGTGAGGTGATAGGCAGGTGCGGGAAGGAAAAGGGAATGAGGAATGGTGAGGGAGTGGGGAAGGGGCATTACCGGAAGTTTGAGAAATCAGTGTTCATGCCATCAGGTTGGAGGCTATCCAGACAGAATATAAGGTGTTTTTCCTCCAACCTGAGTGTGGTCTCATCTCGATAATAGAGGAGACCATGGACTGACACTGGAATGGGAATGGGAAGTGGAATTAAGATGGGTGGCCACTGGGAGATCCCACTTTTTCTGGCGGATGGGGCACAGGTGCTCAGCAAAGTGATCTCCCTATCTATGTTGGATCTCACCAATACACAGGAGGCCACACTGGGAGCACCGGATACAGTAGGTCATCACAACAGACTCACAGGTGAAGTGTCTCCTCACCTGGAAGGACTGTTTGGGGCCCTGAATGGTAGTGAGGGAGGAGGTGTAGAGACAGGTGTAGCACTTGCTCTGCTTGTAAGGTTAAATACCAGGAGAGAGATCAGTCAAATGTGCCGAATGGACAAGAGAGTCAAGTAGGGAGCTATCCCTGTGGAAAGCCGGGTGGGGATGGGGGTTGTGGTGGTGGAGGGGAAGATATACTCAGTGGTGGGATCTCATAGAAAAAACAGAAAACCTACAGCACAATACAGGTCCTTCTGCCCACAATGCTGTGCCAAACATTTACCTACTTTAGAAATTACCTAGGGTTACCCATAGCTCTCTATTTTTCTAAGCTCCATGTACCTATCCAGGGGTCCCTTAAAAGACCCTATCGTATCCGTCTCCACCACCACTGCCGGCAGCCCATTCCATGCACTAGAGATGGCGGAAGTTTGGGAGAATTATGTGCTGGACACGGAGGCTGGTGGTAGCTAAGGACACGTGGACCCTTATCCCTGGTGGGATGGTGGGAGGATAGGGTAAGAGCAGAGCTGTGTAAAATAGAAGTGGTGAAGTTGAGTGCAGTGTTGATGGTGGAGGAAGGGAAGCCCCTTCACTAGAAAAAGGAGGACATCTCCTTCGTTCCGGAATGAAAAGCCTCATCCTGAAAACAAGTGCAGTGAGACAGAGGAATTGAGAGAAGGGGATGGCGCTTTTACAAGTAACAGGGTTGGAAGAGGTCTCGTCTAGTTAGCTATGAGAGTCAGTGGGTTTATAAAAGACACCCGTAGTTAAGCTGTCTCCAGAGATAGAGGCAGAGATTGGGAAAGGGGAGGGAGGTGTCAGAAATGGTAAATTTGAGGGCAGAGTGGATGTGGAAGGCAAAGTAGATGAAGTCGACAACCTCGGCATGGGTGCAGGAAGCAACACCAACGTAGTTGTTGATGTAACATAGGAAAAGTTGGGGAGAGATACCACTTACCAGACAAAAATGCAGGCACACCCCCACCATTCCCTATTCCCATTTCCTTGTCTTACCTTATCTCCTTACCCACCCATCACCTCACTCTGGTGCTCCTCCCCCTTCCCTTTCTCCCATGGCCTTCTGTCCTCTCCTATCAGACTCCCCCTTCTCCAGCCACATATCCCTCCCAGCAATCAACTTCCCAGCTCTTTATTTCACCCCTCCCACCTCCCGGTTTCACCTATCATCTACTACCTTGTATTTCTTCCACATCTCCTCCACCTTCTTACTCCGAATTCTTTATTTTCAGTTCTGATGAAGGGTCTTGGCCCGAAACGTCAACTGTACTCTTTACCATAGATGCTGCCTGGCTGGTTGAGTTCCTCTAGCATTTGGTGTGTGTTGCTTGGCTTTCCAGCATCTGCAGCTCTTCTCTTGTTTGTGAATAACATGAGTTGTAGAGTATTTGAAAGGGAATCCATGGGTTGTGGAATCAGTTCAGATCTGAGGTGAGTGAAGTTACCCATGCTGGTTCAGGAGCCTGATGTTTGGATGGTAATCACTGTTCCTGAACCTGTTGGTGTGGACCTCAAGCTCCAGTCTATCCTTCCTGATGACAGCAGTGAGACAAGAGTAAATCCAGATCTTTTCATAGCTTTGATTCAGTTAAATTAGGAAAACAATAAGAACTCTCAGTTAAGCTAACAACAAGTTCTTTCTAATACAGAGGAAGCCAGCTGTGGGCATCACCAGCCATTTCCTACAGGAAATTACTGCTGCAGTTCCTCAAGAAAAGATCACTTTCAGTGGTATTCTCTTCCACTATAAAGCTGCAGAGGTGCTTGCTGATGCATCCAGAGTTCGGTTCTGCTCACAGGTCTACTGGTAACGAGGCAGGAATGAGAAAAGGCGCGGCAGAGGATGTACTGTACCTCCTGTGACAGTTTGTAAAATTCCATCTTCTCCAGAACATACTGATGCAATTCTATACTGCCATTACTGAGGCATCATCACATCAGCCATTACTGTCTGGTTTGGTGCGGCATACTCTCACAATATATGACAGGTCAGCAGAAAAAGTCACTGGTGGCAGTGCACCTTCACTGCTAGACTTATGTGTCCAGGACAAAGAAGTAGGCAGGAAAAATCATTCTGGGCACTACCCTCACAGCAAACTGCATTTTCTGAAAGCTCCCTTTTGGAGAGTGCAATAGGGCTATTAAAACAAAAATGTCATGCTGTTTTAAAAGTTTCTCCCTCCAGGCAGTTAATCTGATCAAACATTCTAGTTAGTCCCCATCCCTCTCTATCTTTTACCTCAGTCGCTGCACTGTAAACTCTTTAAACCACTTTTTATAATGCTGTTTACATTGTAAATACATGCCGGTATTTATGCACCTTTTATAATTGTTGAATGTTAATTTTTGTTGTGAATCACGCCAAAACACCACAGAAAATGTCTAATACTTGTAAATGTGTATGGCGAATAAGGTTGATCCTTGAGCTGGGACTGGACAGGTAATGTCTGACATCTCCTATATGAGTGGCAACGACAGCCTTGAGCAAATTTACACCACCATCGTCAGACCTGCAGCTGTCACCACGGTTCGAGTATGACCCAAGTGCAAAGTCGATAGTTCACAAAACTTTAATGCGAACAGTATTCAAGGGAAAATAAAACAATAAACGCTAGGCCAAACAGGGCCGTTAACTAAAACTCTCAAACAGGAAATGAAGCCTACACTACAGCTGAAAAGAACATCTAATTATTAAACGAATACTGCGAGTTTTCAGAGTCAGATGACTCGACAGACCAATTTTTCAGGCAAGGCCGATGCAAACAAAAGCAAAGTGTTGCTGTGCTCTGTCCAAGTCTCGACAAGCACTACGATGACAAGTATGGAGTTAAATACAATCATGATTAAATAATAATTAACTGAAACGTGCAAATTCACAAGCATAATTGCCGTATCTACTGCGCTGCCGAACCCGCGGTTGTGACGTGCAGCTGTATATCGCGTGCGAGGCTCCTACAACTAGCATCTTGGGATGAGAAGGAAAGCCTCAACAGCACCAGGCTGAACAACGCTGCAGTCACAAGAGCTGCGAAGAGGCTACAAAGTCTCCTCCACCAAAAATTATAATGTTTGGAGATCTCAGCCAGTCAAGCAGCAGCTGTGAAATGAGAAGCCACTTAATGTTTCAGGCTGAAGACCTTTCATCAGAACTGAAAAAAAGAGGGAACACAAATGGGTCTAATAACAGAGAAGGTCGAGGAGGGCAAAAGTAGGCACTGCAGAATGTTAGTAGTTCGGTGAAATGACGGACAGCCACTGAATAGGCGGTTAAGTTGGAACATAGAACGCAGGGGTTGAATTGAAGAGCTGGGAGGTCATGCTGCAACTATACAGGGTACTGGTGAGGCCGCACCTGGAGGACTGTGTGCAGTTCTGGTCTCCTTACTTGAGGAAGGATGTACTGGCTTTGGAGGCAGTGCAGAGGAGGTTCACCAGGTTGATTCCAGAAATGAAGGGGTTAACCTGTGAGGAGAAATTGAGTCGCCTGGGACTATACTCTCTGGAGTTCAGAAGAATGAGAGGAGATCTTATAGAAACATACAACATTTTGAAAGAGATAGATAAGATAGAAGTAGTAAAGTTGTTCCCATTGGTAGGTGAGACTAGAACTAGGGGACATTGTCTCAAGATTCAGGGGAGAAGATTTAGGACAGAGGTGAGGAGAAGCTGTTTTTCCCAGAGAGTGATGAATCATTGGAATTCTCTGCCCAGGGAAGCAGTTGAGGCTTCTTCACTAAATATATTTAAGATACAGTTAGATAGATTTTTACATAGTAGGGAAATTAAGGGTTATGAGGAAAAAGGCAGGAAGATGGAGCTGGGTTTACGGACAGATCAGCCATGATCTTATTGAATGGTGGGGCAGGCTCAATGGGCTGGATGGCCTACTCCTGCTCCTGTTCCTTCTGTTCTTATGTTTTTATGTTAGAACATTGAACAGTACAGCATAGAAAAAGCCCATTTGGCCCATGATGTTGTGCTGAACTGATTAGTCTATTGGCAACTAATTAACTGGTATCCCTCCATTCTCCGCATATTCATGCCTATTTAAGATCATCTTAAACACCACCCTGGCTGTGCATTCCAGGCACTAACTATTCTCTATGTACAAAACTTGCTCTACACATCTCTTTTGAACTTTCTCCCTCGCTTTAAATACATGGCCTCTTGTATAGGGCTATTTGATGCTGGGAGAAAGATACTGTAATGTGAGAGGTCAGTCATTCGAAAGCCACTTCAACCTTGCTGGTCATCGATTGGCCCGTTTGAAGGATGCAGCAGCTCTTTCCCATCGGTTGCCTTGTGTGTCATGGTGTCAAAGTGGACAGCGAGAACGGTTTGCAGTGGGGTCTGTACCAGCTGGAATAATAGGCTGAAAAATAGCAGATGGAATGTAATGCAGGCAAGTGTGTGGCATTACACTTTGGGAGGATAAGCCAGGGTAGGACATATACGGTGAGAGGGAGGGCACTGAGGAATGCAGTGGAACAGAGGGATCTGGGAATACAGATCTATAATACCTTGAAAATGACATCACAGTTTGATAGGGTCATAAAGAAAGCTTTTGGCACATTGGATTTTATAAATCAAAGTAATAAGTACAGGAGTTGGGATGTTATGTTGAATTTATATAAGATGTTGGTGAGGCACAGTTTGAAGTATTGTGTGCAGTTTTGGTCACCTACATGCCTACAGGAGTGATATCAATGAGCTTGAAAGAGTGCAGAGAAAATTTACAAAGATGTTGCCAGGACTTGAGGATCTAGAAAGGTTGAAAAGGTTAGGACTTTGTTCCTTAGAGCATAGGAAAATGAAAGAAGACTTGATAGGTATATCCAAAATTAAGAGGGGTAGAGATAGGGTAAATGTAAGCAGGCTTTTTCCACTGAGGTTGGGTGAGACTAGAACTAGAGGTTAAGCCAGGATATTAGTGAGATGTTTAAGGGTAACTTGAGGGAGAACTTCTTCAGTCAGATGATGGTGAGAGTGTGGAATGAGCTGCCAATGTATGTGGGCTTGATTTCAATATTTCAGATAAATCTGTATAGGTACGTGGATGGCAGGGAAATTGAGGGCTGTGGTCAGGGTGCATGTGGATGGGACTAGGCAGATTAATAGTTCGACATGGACTAGGTGAGCTAAAGAGCCACTTTCTGTGCTGTAGTGTTCTACGACCCTGTGATTATGACTCTATTAACTGGTTTCCCTTTCCATAGATACTGTATGGCTAGCCGAGTTCCTCTGGCATTTCTGTTTTTGCTTCAGATTCCAGCATCTCCAGCTTTATTTGTTTTCCATTACTATGTTGTCTTCTGCTTTGCTTACCAGGATATTAGTGACATATTTACCACTTGCCTGAAAGCACAGAAAGCTCAGCACTCTCTGGAACAAAGCAGTTCACCCATCCACAAAGAGCTGATGTAAGTCTCTGATCCAGTGTGACTCCAGTATATATGATTTCTAACATGCCACAGTGACAATTTATCAAGCTGACATTAGTAGTGAACAACAAGAAACAAAATACTCCGAGCTGGGGATCAGAAATGAAAACAGAAGTGCTGGAAATATTAAACATGTCAGCTGGAAGATAGGTTAGGTTAATGCTCGAGGTCTATGATACATCATCAAAATGCTTCTAACATTCTCTGTTATCATTTAAGCAGCAGCTTCCTGCCCTGAGGCCTTTAACACTGAGACAGATAGGCAGTGAAACATTGACAATGCTACTTTACGAAGCTCAACAGCAAGTCATGCCAGCCGGAGTGAGAATTAATGCAACCTTGTCATATGTAAGAGGCAAATTAAAATTAATGTACAGAATCAAATAATTAGCAAGAACCACCACTGCACAGTGTGTAAGTTGATATGCTATACAGAAATTGAACAGACAAACCTAACATTTCTCTACAGTCTACATTATTGAAAGTCCTTGCTCTTTATTTTGGGAATCTACTTCAGATATTCACACTGCCCACTACAGTCATGAATATTTTTTTGAAAAAGACGATCAAAACTAAAGAATTTAAGGATTGGCTGTGTCCCTGATAGGGTACTTTCTAGGATTCTGGGGAGAGGAATGGAAATGGATAGCGGTTGCTCCGGCTGCAGTCCTCTGATCCATATAACCATATAACCATATAACAATCACAGCACGGAAACAGGCCATCTCGGCCCTCCTAGTCCGTGATCCACCCCACGCATGGTACCAGAGAAGCAGAGGATTACAAATGTGATACCCTAGCTCACAAACCAGGATAGGAGTAAACCAGGCATTTTACAGCCCATGTTTTTTTTGAGGAAACCGTTAGAATCAGAATCAGGTTTAAGATCACCGGAGTATGTCATGAAATTTGTTGTTATACAGCAGCAGTGCATCGCAATTCATAATAACAAAAACTGTGAATTACAGTGAGAAATGTATGTATATGTTGTTGAATGGGAGGGTGAGCAGCTGGAGGTTGTGGTACATATTGGTAGGTTTGCTGATGTTATTAGGGAGGGTTTAAAGTAGATTGGCAGGTAGGTGGGAACTGAACTGAAGAGGCAGAGGATGGGGCGGTTGGTTCACCAGTAGAGACAGCTTGTAAGGAGCTTGTGAGGAACGATAGGCAGATGAAAGAGCAAAGGTGCACTCAGCTAGGTGGTTTGAGATGTGTCCATTGTAATGCAAGGGTTATCATAAACAAGGCAGGTGAACTTAGAGCATGAACCAAAACATGGAACTATGATGTTGTGGCCATTACAAAGACTTGGATGTCTCAGGAGCAGGATTGGCTGCTGACTGTTCCGGGCTTTAGAAGTTGCAAAAAGGACAGGGAGGGAAGCAAAATAAGTGGGGATGTGGCATTGCTAGTCAGGGATAGAATCACAGCTGCAGAAAAGGAGAAAATCATGGAGGGATTGTCCACCGAGTCAGTGTGGGTGGAAGTCAGAAACAAGAAGGGGGCAAAAACTCTACTGGGTGTTTTTTATAGGCCCCCCCCCAATAATAACAGGACATCCAGGGACAGGTAGTGAGGCAGATTCTGGAATGGTGCAATAATAATAGGTCGTTGTGATGGAAGATTTGAACTTCCATAATATTGTCCTTAGAGCGAGGGGTTTAGATGGGGTGTTCAGGAAGCTTTCCTGAAGCACTATGGAGATAAGCCAACCAGAGGAGAGACTGAACTTGATCTGGTATTGGGAAATGAACCTGGCATTTTTGGAGGTAGTGATCACAATTCTATCTCCTTTACCACAGCACTGGAGAGGGATAGGAGCAGACAATTCGGGAAAACATTTAATTGGAGTGAGGGGAAAATATGATGCTATTAGGCAGCAACTTGGGAGCAGATGTTCTCAGGGAAAGACATGGCAGAAATGCGACAAATGTTCAGGGAACATTTGCATGGCTTTCTGCATAGATAGGTTCCATTGAGGTAGGGAAAAATGGTAGAGTAAATGAACCATGGTGTACAAAGGATATGAAAAATCTAGTTAAAGTCAAGTTAGGAATGACAATAACTTTTTAAGATCTATTCATTCATACACATGACAAGAAGGTTGTTGATTTGGACAGAATTTATTACCTATCTTTTTTGCTCCCTGAACTGAATGACTGTTGGATCATTTGAGAGGAAATAAATAATCAGCCAGTGCTGTAACTCTGGAGACTCATACAATGCAGACAGCTGATTTTGGGGCACTTCTTTCCCCTAAAGATACTTGTGAACCAGCTGGGTTTTTAATATTGTCCTGCAGTTCCATGGTCATCATTACTCACACTACTTTGCAAGTTCCAGATGTATTTAATTATGCATTTGAATTTGCCATCGGTTGTGGTGAGAGTTGAATTCACATTGATCAGGTGCCATCCTGGCAAAATTGCAGTGGAGGACCACATGCATGCTAAATAATAAAAACTGCATCCAATTGGCAAGAACTGAAAGTTCCTGCAAAGAGCTAATCAAAGTTTTGCACAATTGCCGCATGTAGTTGTAAAGATAAAGATTAGCTTTATTTGTCACGTGTACATCAAAACATTGAAGAATACATTGAAATTTGCATCAAGTTCAAACAGCGAGGATTGTGCTGGGCAGCCCACGAGTGTAGTCACACTTCCAGTGCCAACATAGCATGCTCACAAATCACAGGAACACACACAAAATGCTGGTGGAACGCAGCAGGTCAGGCAGCATCTATAGGGAGAAGCGCTGTCGACGTTTCAGGCTGAGACCCTTCGTCAGGACGCAAATCACTCACTTTAATTGTGAATCTTTAGACTCTGGGAGGAAACTGGAGAACCTGGAGGAAACCAATGTGATCACAGGGATAACTTACAAAAGGTGCAGTAGTGGGCATTGAACTCGGATCGTTGATTGATGGCGCTGTAGTAGCATTATGCTAACTGCTACCGCATTGTGATTGGTGGTAGACAATTAAAGAACTAATGAGAGCATGTATTGTAAGTGTTAGTGACAATGTTTGCAAGCATTTACAACCATGCTCAGTCAGAAAGGTTAAGTGAATGACCCACGGTAGCTTTCTCCTGAGATGTCCAGCATCATGTGGGTGAACCTTCTGCCAATTCGATTCATCCTTGATGCCAAGAAAAGACTGAGAGCACCGAATGTGGCAAATGCTCTAGGAACAGACAACACCTATAGGAATGATGATCTGTGCTCCGGGACTACCCATGCCTCCAATCAAGTTGTTCTAGTACCATTACAATATCGGAATCTACTCTAATTGTAGAATATTGCTTTAGCTATGTCAAGTCCACAAAGAAACTATCCAGTCAGTTCAATTGCAATCATCAGCAATGTATTAGAATTTGATGTCAGTGTGTTAAAGCAGCAGTTAATCACCACTAACCTGCTCACCAATGCCAGCTCTTTTTTTGCTTCTCGAGGCCCTTTCTCAACCTTCATTCAAGTATTGACCAATGTTCTTAATTCCAGAGTTCATTCTCAAGTGACTGTGATGGCTCTTGACATCCAGGTACCATTTGATCAAATGTAGCATTAAGTAGTTGGAGGCAAACTGAAATGGGCATTACGAGGAAAACACACTAAATATTGGAATCAGACCTCAGACAACAGAAGGTGGTTGTGGTTTTTGGAAATTGATCCTGCCACAGAATATCCCTGCCATATTTCCTTAGCTCAGTGTCCTAAGCTCAATGATCTTCAGAATCAGAAGCAGGTTTAATATCATTGGCATGCATCGTGACATATAAATGTAGAAAACCTACAGCACAATACAGGCCTTTTGGCCCACAAAGCTGTGCTGAACATGACCCTACCGTAGAACTCCTTAGGCTTTATTTTTCTAAGCTCCATGTACCCATCCAGGTGTCTCTTAAAAGACCCTATCGTTTCCGCCTCCACTACCGCCGCCGGCAGCCCATTCCACGCACTCACCACTCTCTGCGTAAAAAACTTACTCCTGACATCTCCTCTGTACCTACTTCCAAGCACCTTAAAACTGTGCCCTCTCATGCTGGCCATTTCAACCCTGGGGAAAAGCCTCTGACTATCCACACTATCAATGCCTCTCATTATCTTGTACACTTCTATCAGGTCACCACTCATCCTCCGTCGGTCCAAGGAGAAGAGACCGAGTTCAGTCAACCTATTCTCATAAGGCATGCTCGCCAATCCAGGCAACATCCTTGTAAATCTCCTCTGCACCCTTTCTATGGTTTCCATGTCCTTCCTGTAGTGAGGCGACCAGAACTGAGCACAGTACTCCAAGTGGGGTCTGACCAGGGTCGTATACAGCTGCAACATTACCACTCAGTTCTTAAACTCAATCCCACGATTGAACTGTTGTTCTTCAACAGATTGCAATATATAATAATAATAAAACTATAAATTACAAAAAGAAGTATATATATATATATTTATACAGTATGTGTACAAATTAAATAAGTAGTGCAAAAAGAGAATAGAAATAGTGAGGTATTGTTCAAGTGTTCAATGTCCATTCAGATATCTAAAGATGGAGGGGAAGAAGCTGTTCGTGAAATGTTGAGTGTGTGGCTTCAGGCTCCTGTAACTGCTCTTCATGGTAGCAATGGGAAGAGAGCATACATATCCTGGATGAAGAAGGTCCTTAATGGTGGATGCCACCTTTGTTGAGGCATTGACTTTTGAAAGTTTCCTCAATGCTGGAGAGGCTAGCCCCCATGATGGATCTGGCTGAGTTTACAACTTTCTGCAGCTTTTCCTGATCCTGTTCAGTGGTTCTTCCACACCAGACTGTGATACTGCTGGTTAGAATGCTCTCCATGTTACATCTGACTGTCTTTGATGACATGCCAATTCTCCTCAAGCTCCTAATGAAGCTTAGCCACTGACATGCCTGCCTTGTAATTGCATCAGTATGTTGGGCCCAGGATAGATCTTCAGAGATGTAGCCAACCAGGACTTGAAACTGCTCATCCTTTTCACTGCTGATCCCTCAATGAGGACTGGTGTGTCTTCCGTCCACTTCCTCTTCCTGATGTCCACAATCAATTCCTTGGTCTTACTGATTTTGAGTGCAAGGTTGTTGCTGTGATACCACTCTACTAGCTGAGCTATCTCCTCCTGTACGCCTCCTTGTCACTATCTGAGGTTGTATCACGGGCAAATTTATAGATGGCATTTGACCTATGCCTAACCACACAGTCGTATATAGAGAGAGTAAAGCAGTAGACCAAGCATGCATCTTTGAGGTGCACCAATTTTGATTGTCAGCGAGGAGTAGATGTTGTTTCCGATCTGCATTGACTGTGTTCTCTTCTCAATGCTATCATCAAGAGGAGTTACAGGAGCCTGAAGCCACACGTTCAACAACTCAGGAACAACTTCTTCTACTCCACCATCAGATTTCTGAATGGACAAAGAGCACTTCCTCTTTTTGCACTACTGTGGTGAGGAAGTCAATGACCTTTGCAATCCTTCCATCATAAGGTCAGAAGTGAGAACATTCGGTGATGATTGTACAATGTTTATATCCATTTGCGCTTCTCAGAATCTGAAACAATCTATAATTGCATACAACATTTTGGTATGGACTAACAGAAGGCAAATTCATCTCATGCATCAGAAGTTCAAAAGAGGGTATTCTTCAAGTTCAAGTTAAATTATCATTCAACCATACATGATACCAATGAATACAGCCAAAGGCAGCGCCATTACTCTAGGTTCAAAGCACAGTACCAACAGTCATGCAAGGCACAACGCACATACATGAGACATAAAGAGGAAAACATAGTAAAATATAACCACACAAAAAATATAGTCCGTCCCTCAGTCCATGAATGTTGTAGGAGTCTGCAGTCAAACACAATAGACCTTGTCTTCTGCCAGGTGAACAATGAAGGACTCCACCAACTAAACTCCAGCCTGTATGCCACGCCACCCCACCTCCAGCACTCCCACGGAGTGCGCTGACTCCGAAGCCTCTCTTCTGGGCCGCTGCAAGCAGGCGACACAGCAGCTTGATGCCCAGTCCTCGCTACAACTGAGGCACACAGCTTGCCTGCCCTTCACTAATACACCAGGGAACTGAACTTGCAGCGTTCCACATTAACAATGTCCAAGAGGGTCTTGAAATCACGAGAAAAGCAACTAAGATGCTTTTACAATTAGATTGCACAGCGCCCCATGCACTCAATCCGACGTCGCTCTGATGCAGGCAGTAGCATGATCTGCACCGATTCCAGCTCCTTCAATTTCTCCACCAAAGAGCAACTCACTAATGAGGTAGATCACAGTACATTAAGTTCCTAATGTCTAGTAGGGTCTTGTGTTAATAAAAATACATTAAAAAAAGTAATGCCTTTGGTTGGCCCCACTGCATTGTTATCTTACCGGAACATTTGCCCGTGACATATGGTGGCATGATTGTTAGAGTCCCAACAATATCTAAGTATGGACATTGACCAGAAACTCAACTTGAACACAAATGCAAACACAATAGCTACAAGCAACAAGCACAAATTACTGGAAGAACTCAGCAAGACAGGCAGCATTTATGGATGACAATGAAAAGTTAACATTTCAGGCTGAGATCCTTCATCTGCCCTGATGAAAAGTTTCAGCCAGCAACATTGACTGTCTGTTTCCTCTGGGTGCTGCACAGTCCAAAGTTAATAACTGAATACCTGTGATTAGGCTAGTGTTAAGTAGATGGTTGCTGGGCAGTGCAGCCTGTTGGGCTAGAAGGGCCTGTTCCACGCTGCATCTCTAAATAAACCTCAAATAAAATAAAGAGCAGATCAGAGTCGGGATTTCCTGCAGGAATTGACTTACTTCCTGAAATCCAAAAGCCCTTCGAGTATCAACAAGACATACATTAGGCCAGGAGTACGATGGAGCACTTGCATAGATAACTGCAATTTCCACAGCTCAGCACCATCCAGCACAATGCGGCCCACTTAACCGACCCCAGGCCCACCACACTCCATCGCTGCTCGTCCCAGAAGTGTGATCCCCACATCACGAGTGGCAATGTCAACAGTTCCTCTTCAACCTGCACACCATCCAGCCATAGAAAAGTATTGCCTCTTCTAGCTTTAACTTATTCCCCTCCACCCCACCTTCGTATTTGGGCTTCTCCCCCTTCCTTTTCACCAGAAATGGGTCTTCACCAGAAATGTTAACTCTTCATTACTTCCCATATTACTTAAATCTGGCAATCCGATGGTTAACTGTTATCAATAGAATTTCCTGTTATCAGTAGTCTGGTATGAGAACATCGCACTACCTTTTAGTCTCTTTCCTTTGTTTCTCGCCGTGCTTCTTCTTCTTAATAAAACATCATAAGTAGCAGGTTTTATGCTACATTCTTCCAAATGGCCTCTGGACTGCAGAAGCAACAGGATCCAACACCAGTTTCTCTGTTGACTGGAGGGGACAGTACAGAGTTATGGGTTTCCTTGGTAGCTTCACAGCATAATAGGTTTATACAATAAATACAAAATTAGGGAAAAAAAGAATAATGTATAAGAGAACAAAATAATTGTTATTCTGGATCTGATACAGCCCAAAAATATACAAAAATACAAAGAACACAACAATAAAAAAAACCACAATGAATATAAACACATACGTTAGCTTATATACATCGATTGTATGCCATAAAGTGATGCTCGGCATAGGAGTGTTTGTACATAAGGTGATAAAATAGTGGTGGTGGGTAGAAGTGTTGATCAGCCTGACTGCTTGGGGAAAAGTAACTGTTTTTGAGTCTTGTGGTCATGGTGTAGATGCTGCATAGCCTCCTCCCTGATGGGAGTAGGATACACAGTCCATGAGCAGGGTGGGTGGGACCATTGGCCTTTTCCCAGCATCTTTTTGTATATATATGTCCATGATGGCAGGTAGGCTGGTGCCGGTGATGCATTGGGCAGTTTTGACGACCCATTGTAGAGCCTTTCTGCCACTGCACTGTAGTATCCCTACTTGATGCAGCTTTCTAGGATGCTCTCTACTGTACACCTGTGGACAGTTGTGAATATTAATGTGTTTTGTCCAACACTCTTTGGCCTCCTCAGAAGGCATTGGTGAGTGTTCTTGTTTGTGTAGGATGTGTACTAGGACCATGAGCGGTTGTATAAGGTGTGCACTCCAAAGGCAGGTGAAACTGCTCACAGTTTCCACTGCTGTATCACTGATGCAAAGACGGGTGTGAATGGTGTGTGTTCTCCTGAAGTCGATAACCTTTGCTTTTGTCTTGTTGACATTGAGGAAGAAGTTATTTGCCTCTTACCAGGGCTCAAGCTCTTCGCCCTCCTCTCTGTAGGCCTTCTCATCATCATTGGTGATGAGTCTCACCTCTGACATGTCATCAACAAACTTGACAATGAGATCACTCGGGTGCAGTCACGTGTGGCAATAAATGATTAAAGTATAGCTCACTCATTCTTTGAGAGTGTACAGTGCAAGGATGCCAACGAATCTGCTGCTCCAGATGTTGTCATCCCCCAGTGCCTTTCCTGCATTTTCTGTCTTGTATAGATGGATTGTATTACACAAGGATATTTTTATTTTTGCTTATTGTGTTCCCGTAAGCAATAAATAGTTACAGGTGGGATGCATTAGCCATAGTTCTTAGCCACCAAACTTTTGATTTCTTTTATGTCAGCTAATGCGGCTAATATCTCCCACATGGAACAAATATGTTATTGATGCATAAATACAACAATCAAGTAAAAATGTCACATTTTAGAAGAATAATAACCGAAGAAAGAATACAAAAAGAGCCTAAAATAAACCAAAGATTTGCTGTCTGGGTGGCCCAACCAGCTCCACTGTAGATATTAAATGGACCAAACCAGGATTTCAAGCCAATTTGGTGGACACTTTAATATTAGGAATTTTCTTTTAAATATTTTTTCCAGATTTCTGAAGCAGAACCTTCAGTAGCTGAGTGCAACAATTTGAAGATATCTCAAGATATCTCTAGACACTGTTTCCTTTGCAAAACAAATAGTACATTTATGTGTCTTTGCCCCGTATGATCCAAACAAAAAGTCACGCACATTGAAATCAAGGAATACAATAACCAGAGTCAACAAATTGAGCTGGGCAGACACTTGCATCATTTTCCAAAATCCAAAATTATTCACAACGAATATTTCTCCAGTGAGAAAGATTTGTTTTCAGGCTGAAAACAGATACCAAGGAAGCCAAAAGTTCAAACTTAATTAATTGATTATCTCAACAGAAAGATAGACAGAAAAACTGAAGGGCGTAGAAAATTAAAGGCAGTTCACCGTACACAAGGGCAGCTAAGTTATTGTAAGTTATGTAGGAACAGCATCTGTGGAAGTACCTCAAACCACTCTGACAGAAACTCAGTAAACAGTTAAACAAAACTAAAACTAATAGGAAATAACTTAATAATAACATGAAAGGTAACATGGAAAAAATATATTTTGTGGAAACTTTTTTATATACAATTGCAAGACACATCAAAAATTCTGCTTTTGAACTATGCGCTTCTGGCAAGTATACTGATAGCCTTGGCATATCAGCAAACAGCAGATTTAATTGGAGGGACCAGAAATGAAGCTAACAAATAATTTCAGTAGGACTTACATGCTTAAAAACTCAGAAATATTGACACGTCTTTAGATGGGAGAACACAGCTCCTTCTCTACTTACCAATTAACAACAAAATCCAAACAACAGATAACTTTCATCCAAAAATAAGAATTAAGAATTATAAGCATTCAAAGGATATGGCAAGAAGGCAGGTGTATGGGTTGAGTGGGATTCAAGATAATCTGGAACAGACTTGATTCTGCTCCTACATCTTATGGTCTTAAGTCACTGCAGCAAAACGGCTTTGTTAAAATGTCTTCTGCATATCATTGTATTTTGGGTTTGTTTTAAGTGGCTTTATGTTTCAATGGTAATTCATTTTTATTGGAGGTTGTGGAAGACGTAACTAATATTACCATGTGTAAACAAATGGAGGAGGGGCTTAACATTATCAGGACTTTGACCAGATCTAGTTAATAACTCACCAACTACATTAGAGGAAACCTAAAACTGAGGCGTTGAAAAACTGAAAAACTGGGGTGGGACACTAGTGGAGTGGTTTGTGTAACGCAATTTTACTGCCAGAAAACCAGGTTCAATTCCAGTGCTGTCTGTAAGGAGTTTGTACATTCTCCCCATGACTGTATGCACAACTGGCAGGTGTGTTTAATCTCTCCCTCTCACAGCGTAGAGTGCCCTCCTGCCTCAAAACAACCACCATTGTTCCTGCATCCAAAAAGACCAAGGTAACATGTCTGAATGACTGGCATCCTGTTGCACTCACCTCAGTAATATGCAAATGCTTTGGGAGGCTGGTCAAGGATTACATTTGCAGTATGTAACCACCCACACTGGACCCCCTACAATTCACTTACCAACACAACCGATCCACGATGACACAATAGCCACTGCTCTACACACCGTCCTTACACATCTGGAGAAGAAGGATGCTTATGTGAGAATGCGATTCCTGGTCTACAGTTCAGCATTCAACACCATAATTCCCTCCTGGCTCGACAAGAAGCTCAGAGACCTCGGCCTTCACACTGCCTTGTGCAACTGGATCCTGGACTTCCAGTCAGATCGCTGGCGGGTGGTAAGAGAGGGCTCCCTCACCTCTTCTCTGGCCCTCAACACAGGAGCCTCTCAGGGCTGTTTCCTAACCCTCCTCCTTTATTTTCTCTATACCCATGACTGTGTCACCACCCACAGCTCCAACCTGCTTATTAAATCTGCTGACATCACCACACTGATTGGCCTAATCTCAAAAAATAATGAGGCAGCCTACAGAGAAGAAGCCGTCACCCTGACACAGTGGTGTCAAGAAAACAACCTCTCCCTGAATGTTGCAAAACCAAAGGAGCTGGTTGTGGACATCATTAGATCTGGGGTTGAGAGGGTTACAGCTTTAAGTTCCTTGGCATAAACATCACCGAGCATCTCACGTCGTCTGTTCACACCAGCTGTGTGGTGAAAAAGGCACAACAGCGCCTCTTTCACCTCGTGGTTGATGAAGTTTGGTATGGGCCCCCAAACCCTAAGAACTTTCTACAAGGGCACAATTGAGAGCATCCTGACTGGCTTAATCACTGCCTGGTACGGGAACTGTACCTCCCTCATTCACAGGACTCTGCAGAGAGTGGTGCAGACAGCCCAGCACATCTGTAGATGTGAACTTCCCACTATTCAGGACATTTACAAAGACAGGTGTCTAAAAAGGGCCGGAAGGATCATTGGGGACCCAAGTCACTCCAACCACAAACTGTTCCAGCTGCTACAATTCGGGAAACAGTACCTCAGCATATAAGTTAGGACCAACAGGATCCAGGATAGCTTCTTCCACTAGGCCATCAGACTGATTAATTCATGCTGATAACTGTATTTCTATGTTATACTGACTGTCCTGTTGTACATGCTCTTTATTATAAATTACTATAAATTGCACAATTGCATGTTTAGACAGAGATATAACGTAAAGATTTTTACTCTTCATGTATATGAAGGATGAACGTAATAAAGTTAATTCAATTCAATTCGATTCAGTTCATGGGTTTCCTCGAGGTGCTCCGGTCTCCTCCCACATTCTAATTGATCACATGGGTGTGTACTTGGTCTCATAGACTCATTGGGCTGGGAGGGCCTGTTACAATGCTCTAGTTCTAAAAAAATTCTGTGCCATCTATTAGCACTCGACAGGAGCTCAGAGAAGATTCTCAAAGCCTTCTTGAAGCAATACGGAATCAATGCTAAATGATGGTCTGCTTAAATGAATGTCTAGTGTGATTGATGAGTGCCATGAAGTGGGCTGTCATTATGAATGGTACTGACTGTGGTTACTGTCGCCAGCCAAGCACCTGGAAGGGGAAAGATGACATTAAGTGTGGGAATCAATATGTGGCCTTTTATTGGAGATCTGGAAGATTTGATACTTAAGTTACCCAAAGTAAGGATTTGAATATCAGCTGAGGTTTATAGTGGATGAACAGATTTATCATCCAGATTACTGTTCTGGCAGTGGAGACAAAAGGAACAGAAAGAGAGCACTAATGCTCAGTGTAACAGTTAGACAGGGACACGTTGAGACAGTTACAGGGAAAAGAATTGAAGATCAGAAAAGTACAATGATGTTTTCCTGTTGGATAATGTCAGAGAGAGAGAGAGGAATCACAATTCAATGCAGCAAAAGGTCAATGGAATACAGGAATGAAAGTGGATGCATTAATTAAAAGTGAAGCAAGGACAGAATTAAAGGAATTTGGTAAGTTAGGCAAAAAATCATGGGAAAGAAATAATATGAAAAAGGAAAGCAAACAATGATGAAAATGTGCAGAGTGTGTGAAGTAACTGGTGGAACTGGAAGCAATTATTTTGTGGGAGGATCTAAGCCTCAGGGCATTAACAGATGCAACTGACTGTTAAATGGACAAGAATGGAAAATAAACAATCAAGATGAAAAACATTTAGAAGAAAACGAGGAGGTATGGAAGGAAGCAGAGCAGTAACATTGATAAATGTAGGCTTGGATGTATACTCAGGAGAGATTTGAAGGAGGGATGAAATAATGCAGGCAGAATCGATGGTCCATTGTTAATGGACAGGCTTAGGTGTGAGTGGGATAAGATGCAGATAAAGTGCCAGGAAATCTCATTGAAGCTTTTTTTAATGTTTACTGTCATCCAACCATTGTCTTCTTTTGCACATTGCTTGTTTGTCAGACTCTATTTATTTTCATAAGTTCCATAGTATTTTTATTTTCCTGTAAATGACCACAAGAAACTGAATCTCAATGTGACATATCATACTTTGACAGTAAATTTACTCTGACTCTGACTTTGATATGGGAGACTGTTTCCAACAGGTTGGAATCCATGGGCTCCAGGGCAATTTGGAAAATTGGATCCAAAATTTGCTTGGGAATAAGGAACAGAGGGTGATGGTTCTTGTAATTGGACACCTATGACAGGATCAGTGCTGGAATTCTTGATGTTTGTAATATATTTGAATCATTTGGATATGGATGTAGGAGACATGATCAGTATGTTGGCAGCTGCAATGAGGATTGGTGGAGTTGTTGATAGTATGGTCTGAGGTGACGGGCTAATATTGATGTGTTGGTGAAATGGGCTAATAAATAGTGATGGAGTTTAATCGTGATAAATGTCAGATGATATATTATGGAATTACTAACAAGAATTGGACATTCAGAATTAATGGTAAAGTTTAAGGGAGCATTGAGGACAAAGAGATTCTAGCATGCATGTCAAATGATCTTTGATGGTGATAGCAGGCAGATGGTATGGTTAACAACACATATGAAGGACATCGGAATGACAATAAAACAATAGAAGGGAGGCTATGCTCCTCCTTTATAAAACATTAGTATGACCTCAACTAGAGTATTGCCTGCAGTCCCGACACCACACTATAGGAAAGATATTATAATACTGGTGAGTGTGCAAAGGAGATTCACCATGACTGGGATGGAGCATTTCAGTTAGAGAGAATGAAGAGGCTGGGTCTGTATTCCCTGGAGGGAAGGAGGTTAAGAGGGAATAGGACTGAAGCACATACTGTATGTAAAATTATGAGTGGTATAGGTAGGGTAAGCTGCAGGAAACTTTTCCCTTTAGCAGATACGAATAGAATTAGAGGATATAAATTTAGAGAGGAACTGAGGAAGAACCATATCAGCCAGGGAGCTGTGAGTACCTGGAATGAACTATTGAAGAAGCATTGGAAGCAGATTTACTGACAACATTTAAGAAGTGGAGAGGTGAGCACTTGAGTAGGCTTTGAATTGGAGGGTACAGACCAAGTGCCAGAGACAGGGTCAATGCAGATGAATGTCAATGTGGTGAGCCAAATGACATGTTTTCAGACTGTTTGACTCTGTAATCCCTCCTCAATAAAATTAAAGGCATCATGTCCCTCATCACACTGAGACCCTTGGTTCTCAGGATTTCTGTTAGATATAATGTGTCTTCTGCAGTGAAAGCAGATTCAACTATTTATTAGTAGCTTTGCCATTTTTTTGTTCCTATGACAACCACTTCTGCCTTTGTCTCTGAGGGACCCATAATTATTTTTTGCTTTCTACTTGGTGTTGAATTTCTTCTGATTTTTTTGCATATATTTTTGCTAATTGACATAATCTTCTCTCTTAAAATTTCTTTATTTTGGACAACTGTTGCTACTGCCTAATAATCATAAAATCCTCAATCTGTGGCTTTTCCTGACAACATTATAACCTGTTATTTTAATCTATTGCTTCTCTCAACCCTCTGAGGTTGATAAAATCAGTTCTTCAGAGATTTTTTTTCATTTCTCATGTTTGTTTTTTGAGAAACTTTCTTTAACTATTTATCTACTCCCAAATCTTTTAATTTAATTTTTTTATTCTGTTTCAGGCCATTCTTCCCTCTCACCAACAATAATTACCTTTAAATAACTTTAACCTCTAGTTTCAAATGAATTATGCCTTTCACCAATAAAATACATAATTCTATTAGGAGGAAAGATTGGTTAGGCTTTGGGTCTTTGCAACAGAGGAACAGGGGAGAGATTGTGGTTGTATTAAACTATGAGAATCCTGGGTAAAATGAACAGGAAGGAAGTTTAATAACCAGGAGCACAGGCTGAAAGTAAAAATAAACAAAGGATTAAGCATTTAGGAATTGAAGTACACCAAGTGAAGTTGTGGCCAACATCAAATCAACCATGATCTTATTGGACAGCAAGAAAGCTGGAAGGGCTGACTGGCCTACACCTGGTGTGATTTTTTAGAGGGAAGTTGGGGAAAAGCTTTTTCAAACACTGAAGTCTAGGGAGACTGGAGCTCACAGCCTGTAGGAGTGGTCATGCAAAATAACCATTATTGTTTAAGGGGTTCCTGGATAAGAGCTTGAATGATCATAACCAGAGAGTTATAGATGAGAAATTTGGAATGTAGGATCAGTATCAACAATTGTTTTAGACAACAAGGACAAATAGGCCAGGGGGCTTCCTTCAATTTTGTATGATACTATACATTTTAAACTAATTTAAAAAAAGTTTTTCAGTAAACTCATTCTTCTGTATCTTCATTATTGGTTTTGTGTGAGTCTGATCAGGCTAGTCTTAAACTAAATCTTCACCCCTTTCACATTATGATCATTCTTATCCAGAGGAGCCTTCTTCTCTAGGAAGTGAATGAATCCCATAGATAGACAGATAACTTAATAAATAAATAAATAAATAAATAGATAGATAGATAGATAGATAAATAAATAAATAGACAGATAGATAAATGAATGAATAAATAGATAAATAAATAAATAAATAAATAGATAGATAGATAGATAAATAGATGAATAGATAAATATATGTATCTCTTCTTAACACATTAAGTTAAAATCGGCTATTTTCCTAGTTTGTTCTTTTACATGCTACGTAGAAAGAAACCAGTCACAAATGCATTTGTTAAGCGCCTTCATCAAATTCCTTTTTACCAGTTTGGTTTACCCAGGTTACAAGATGATTAAGAAACAATATGAAAATTAAATCACATGTGCTCTACAACTGTTGCATGTTTCTTTGTATTTGTCCCAGCAACATCTTGAGTTATAGTCTTTGCAGTCTTCACCTTCCAGCCCCCCAAAGGTTTCCGGAAGGTGGGCCACGGTTTAGTGTTTACATATGAAAAACATATTGAAGCAAGTGAAGCAATCACAACTCACTCCTTTCAAGTGGTAAAACCTCCAAAGGGGTATTGGGAGAGCCTAGGACCAGAGAGCACAGCTTCAGAATAGAAGGACATCCGTTTAGAACAGAGGTGAGGAGACATTTCTTTAGCCAGAAGGTGTTGAATCTGTGGGATTCATTACCACAGACAGTTGTGAAGGGCAAATCATTGGGTATATTTAAAGCAGAGGTTAATAGGTCCTTGATTAGTAAGGGATCAATGGTTATGAAGAGAAGGCAGGAGAATGAAGTTGGAAGGTAAGGTAAATCAGCCGTAATCAACTGGAGGAGCAGACTCAATTTGCCTAATGTTCTAATTCTGTTCCTACGTTTTATTATCTTATAGTCTTCACAGAAGCATTGTCGTTGTGCAACCATCAGTGAACAATGTAAGATGGCATTAGGATACTTGTCAAAAGCTTTTAGATATTAGCATTTTGGAAAGCACGGGAAAGTGATAGAAATATTTAGAGAAGGAGTTTCATAGTTAAATTGCAAATAATCAGTGATGTCTTGCAGTAAGCTCAGATGATATGACCAGTGTGTCACTGCAGGACAGTGGTGTTACCCGTGGTGTCATGATGGAAACAAGCAGGAGGAGTACAGAATTGGGAAAAAAATCAATTCTAAATTCAGAAACAAAGATATGTGGCCTTGATCTCCTGCATGCTATGATTCTGGGTGAATTAGCAGGATATCCTTTCATTTTCAAATTTTTAGGCAGATCTGAGCCTTACCACAGCAAGTCTCAAGCTCTGGTTCAGCCTTGCAGAAGTCAAAAGCACTTCCTTTAGTGGACAGGAAGCAATCCTCAGGTTGAAAAATCATCAGGACAGACAGAAGTCTCCCACCTAACTGGGTGGGGATTGACGACAGGAACTCCCAGAAAAATAATGTATCCATGAGGTAATTTGTATCGCAGAGTAGAGCTAATCAGGCTTGAGAAGTTATCATCTTTTGTTGCTCCACAAAATTAATACATCTGCTGCTGTATAACCATGACTGCTCTTCAGAAATACTTAATTTATCCATTCAAAGTAAAGTTGGCATTTATTGGCCAATCTGATTGGTCCCTGTATTTGATGGTGACCATTTCTTGTTAGCAGTCAATCATATTGCTGGACTGGAGTCCTACCAACAGACTTCTGAATAGTCCATGAACCCATGAATACTACCTCACCATTTTGCACTATTCGTTTAGTTTTTAAAATATTTCAGATTTTGATGTATCTGGCTACACTGCTGCCCCAAAACAACACATATCACAAAATATGCCAGTGATAATAAATTTGGTTCCGATTCTACATATAACCCCGGAAAGGTAGGAATGGCAGATTTCTTCCCCCTGAAGGATAGTGGTGAACCACATGGGTTTTTAAAAACAACTCAGTAGTTTTATGATTATTGGTCTAGATTAATTTAATCTCGCTAACTTAAATGCGTCAAATTCACATTGGCAGATCAATAGGCCTAAACGCTAGGCCTCTGGTTTCTTGTCCAATGATTTAACCGTTATGCAATCACAATGTTATTTCATGTGTTGAAGTCATAAAAGACTTCATACAAGTGCAAGTAATTAGTTTTTTGCAGAGAACACACACTTATTCAGGTGGGAATCACTTAAAGCTACAAGACTGTAAAACAAAACAAGCAATTCCTAAACTGGGAGCTAGTAATGAGTTGCAATAACTTCGAAAGGGTGGTGAAAGCGGATCAATGGTTACAGGAGATGATTCTAAATACGTATGGAAGGGAAAAATTGTTAAACAGTTTGGGAAGAGGACTAATTAAATTGTCCTTTATAGAGCTGGCACAAGCACAATGAGCCGAACAGAGAGAGCTGGATTCAGTCAGGATTGCATTTTTCTAGAATCTAGAACTGGCTTTGCCAAAAAACTCTGCCCACCGATAACAATGTCCATCTTGAGACCATAAAGACCTAGAGGTCTGCACTGCGACAGCTAAACAAGCTACTGCAAGGGTGAAAGGCTCATTACAATTTCCACATTACAGAAACAGGGATCAGAGTACAAATATAATTAAGCCCCTAGTGAGGCAACACAGCCACACAGCTGTGCGGGAGTTGTAATTCCTGTCTCCAAGCAAGCTTTAAATCAAACCCAGAAACTGGTTGCAGGATGCAGGAAGAAGCCAGTATGCATTGGTCAGCAGCTGTGGGTCAAATATCTTCTTTTGTTCCACAGAGCCATTATTATGTGGATGGCATTCCAGAGCGCAAGGAACAATGCTGATTTGTTTAAATTCAAGGCCAACTGTCACTCGGTCCAGCTGCCATGAGACAGCCACGGTCTTTTCCTCTCGAATGTAGCACTAACCCGACTTTATCGTCCCCCCAGGGCTTCTGAGCACCACGCTGCTGGAATATGTCACTTTTATTTTCAGGTCATAAACTCTTCGATTTTCATTGGGAAAAAAAGGGGAAGTTTCTTTTTTTCTTGCAGTTCCTGTTCCTTTGCTATTTTATAAGTACTGCAAGTGTTATTTTATGAGCCTGGGGCTGATCCAAGTGCTCAAAAAAAAAAGAAAATCGACAATTGGCCATTAAAAAGAATTAAGTTCCCATGAGCATGCTGTCATACACATGTATAGGAAATTGGAAGCTAAAATTATAACATCTGGGTTACTATAGGTCTGTTTCAGCCCTTGAGTGAGATATAAAGAAGACCTTTCAACTGCCACACAATATATGGCCATCTCAATTTTAAGGGTCAGATTGCAGCCTCTCTGCCTTAAATCATGTCTGCCTTCTTTTCAAGGTTTGTCATAGGGCTAGATTTATAGCAAAGAATTAATTTCTGACACTATAACCTCTAATAGCTGATTCACTTGAAGGCAAATATTAACTGCTCCCATCACATCCAGACATTGTGTTGGAGTAAATAGCTGGTTACTGCATCCGGTCTGAGGCATCGTTGTTACTGAAGCAGATTCCTTGACATTACAGGATGGATAATACATTACTGATGGACTTGAACATAGCATTGATACAAGGGTAAACAATAACAGAATGCAGAGTAAAGTGTTGTTGTTAGAGTTACACTGGTGGCAGACAGTTAGGTGCAAGGTTATGGCAAGGTTAAGAGGGCATCTTTTCATAATAGGGAACTGGTCAATACACTTACAATGAATGACCTTACCAAAATCAATAAAGAGTTGTATATAGTAGAAGCAGTCCTTGAGCCTGGTGGTGCATGCTTCCAGTCGTTGGTATCTTCTGCCTGCTGGACGGGGTGGTGAACAGACACAGAAAGAGTCCATGGCTGGTTTCCATGATTCTGCTCTTTTTGTGGTCGAAGGCAGAGCAGCTCCATAACAAGCCCGGATGCATTCTATGGTGCAACGGTAAAAAAAAAGTGAGAGTTAAAGGAGAAATGCCTGATTTCCTGAGCCTCCTGAAGAAGAAGAGGGGCTGGCCAGCTTTCTTGGCGATTTTGTGTATGTGCTTGGACCAGAACAGGTGACTGATGATGCTGATGTGCAGAAGTTGACTGGTGTGTTTCCTCTGTTAATATATTTCTAATAAGATCTCATTGGCCGTATAGTGCCGATATAGCATATGTGATATAGTATAGGATGTCCTGAGATGATGTAAGGTTCTAATTGTGAATTTTTTCTCCATTATTTGATAACAGGCTTGTAATCGTTAACAGTTCACTAGTATTTTGACCTTCTAATGTTTAATCCTCAAGAAGGAGAGGAGGCAAGATCAGGATTTAAGTTTGGACCGGTGTACATAAAGTAACTATCAACCAGTTATTTCCAATAGAATTTCCTGCATCTGTTCAGCGACAACAAGTAAAAATGTGAATTTATTTAAAAAAGACCAATATACTGTAAATATACAGATATAAAGCAAAGTAATGGTTATGAAGTTAATCACAGGTGAAGATAACCTAGCATTGTCAGTAACATGAAAACCCCCTGGCTTTTGAGACAGAGGCTTAGTAAACTTATTTATCCTTGTTTTTGATTCTCCACCCAAAAACCCAGTCTCAATTTCCATATTAATGTAGATGATTGCCCTTCAGATCCCACTGAGTTATCAGGTTGCTTGTGTGTCTAGTGTTCAGTATCAGAAGGATATAAACTTACTCCATCTAAATTCTGAGCAGGTTGAAGCCATCACCTTTGTTTGCAACAACAGTTCTTTTTCTCCAGTTCCAGTTTCATTTCCTTCTCTAACAATTGTTTGAACCTTTGGAACACTTTGGAACCTTGGGGTGATTTTGACAATGACATACATATCCACATACGTATCCATGCCAACACTAAGATTCCCTTATCTAGCTTCATAAAACTGGGGTCTTAGAAATTCAGTGGCCTATCCCAACATTGATGAAGTTCCAATCACCCCTCAGGTGAAAGCTTCTTGAACTAGATTGGACATAATTTAAAAATTCTCACCATGTTTTCAGATACTTCACCGTGCCTAAACCCTCTTATTTTCCCCCAGAATCTCAATGCTCCCTGGTACTTGTTCTCTGCTACCTTTGACTTCTTATTTATCCTCAAATTTTACTGCTCTGTCATTATATAGCTGTGTCTTCAGCACTCAAGGCCCTGAGATCTGGAAATCAATCCTAAAACCTCTCAACCCTCACAACATGCTGGAGGAACTCACTGGACAAAAGTGATTTAATTTAAAAATTTCCACCCGATGTCTTGGTCACCTCTCCCTCCCTGATCCCTCTATTTCCCCTCCAGACCTTTTAAATGCTCTCAGGCACTTAAAGATAGAAAGGTGGGAGGCCAGCATTTCTTTTACCTTTGAATCACCACTGGTAAGGGCTATAACCAGATGGTCTGAATATTGGAATTGTATTTAGTCTTCTTGACCTTGCAAGGGAGGTTGTAGTGTTTATGTGAGATCTAGTGTATTTAGATCGTATGTTAATCTAACAACATTAGATTCTCACTTGTTTTCCTAAAGACTTTGTTTTGTCAGACTTGAAATGCTAGTGTGAACCCATTTCCAGTGCTTCTCTAGATAGGACCTCACAGCCCTGGCTTGTAACGTTCTAAAGGTTCAAGAATCAAGATTGTTTATTGACATTCTTCAGTTACATGAGTGTAAAAGAGAATGAAATGATTGTTACTCCAGATCCAATGCAGCACATAAAAACACAATAAGTGTAAAGAGCACAATACCCAGAGCCTGGACTGACACCTTATTGCCCTATTGTCTTGTTTATTATTTATTGTAATGCCTGCACTGTTTTGTGCACTTTATGCAGTCCAGTGTAGGTCTGTAGTCTAGTGTAGCTTTCTGTGTTGTTTTTTACGTAGTTCAGTCTAGTTTTTTGTATTGTGTCATGTAACACCATGGTCCTGAAAAACGTTGTCTCATTTTTACTATGCACTGTACCAGCAGTTATGGTCGAAATGACAATAAACGTGACTTGACTTGAATTTAAAAAAACAAAAAAAAAGCACAATAAATACAAAGATAAAAACAAGCCTATTAAAACCCAATGGACAAGTAACTGTTATATACCTAGACTAACTGTATATACATAAAGTGACGCTAGGTGATGTGTATGCAGTGGTGGCTTGGGTTAATGGTGGAGGTGTTGATCAGCCTGTATGCTTGGGGAAAGTAACTGTTTTTGTGACCGGTGGTATGAGTATGGACGCTACATAGCTTCTTCCATGATGGGAATGGGGGAAACAGTCCACAAGTAGAGTGGGTCAGATCCTTCATGATATTGCTGGCCTTTTTCTGGCACCTTTTAATACATATGGTCTGTAGACTGGTGTTACTGATGCTTTGGGCAGTTCATTGTAGAGCCCTCCTGTCCACTGCTGTCTAATACAATGTCTGCTAGTGATTTTCCAAATGTATTTCAGTGACGTGAGGGATGGAGAATGCCTTAGTGGCATGGAAATGGTGGGAATTCCTCCTAACTCCATAATCCTTGGTGTGGTCTCTCATGGACATCGGGACTGGCACTTTGCTTTGAAGTTGCAGCATCTTTTGGGTTTTGCAAGATTTGCTTTACGCCAAGTAGGTCAATTGGTGAACATGAGTTATGAGGTAAAATGGCACAGGATGCAAGGATAGATCAGCATTTCTGAGCTTTGCTCCATGTCCCTTTGTAGGAACATTAGAAAAATGTTTCCTCAGGAAATGAAAGAATTGGGCAGACACTGTGGCACATTGATTTGGACATGGTCTGTGGAAAGAATGTAGTGGATGGGCCAATTGGCCCAAATGGAGACTGCAAAACACATTCCACTATACTGAGAAATCCAACAGAGGAAGCAAGCAATCACAGTGGGCAAAAAGAGAAATAATACTGGACATAAAAGTTCAAAGGAATGTGTTATACAAAGAATAAAATGTGTTCAAAAAACAGAATAGAATGTAGATCAAAGGTAAGAAGGGATTCGAAAAAATATCAATTAGCAGACTCATAATTGGTCATGACTGAAATGGATATGAATTCAAATCTGGATGTAAAATACAGCTTAATGAAAACAAGCGGTAAAGGAAATAAAGGAGAACAAACAGAGAACATTTTAAAGTGGCATAGAGGAGGAGTAAGGTTTTCTCAAGTGGATGGCTAGTCAGTCATGTTAAAGAGCTGGCTGGTGAGCTACCACAGAATTCAGTTCTGTTGCTAACCATAGAGTATTGCTATTACAGCAACGGCTGCAAGATTGGGGTTCGATTCCCAGCACCGTCTGCAAAGAGTTTGCACCTTCTCCCCATGACCACATGGATTTTGTCCGGGTGTTCCAGCTTCCTCCACATTCTAAAGGCAATTAGTTAGGGTTCGGAAGCTGTGGCTATGCTACGTTGGCACCAGACTTATGACGGCACTTGTGGATCGTCCAGCACAATCCTTGCTGACTTGATTTGGCGTAAAACGACGTGTTTGTTTGTTTGTTTATTTATTTATTGATTGATTGATTTACCGATACAGTGTGGATTAGGCCCTTCTGGCCCTTTGAACAACTCACCCTAGTAATGTCCAACAACCCCGAATTAAACCTAATCACAGGACAATTTATAATGACTAATTGACCTACCCAGTACATCTTTGTACTGTGGGAGGAAGGTGGAGAAAACCCATGCATTCTACGGGAAGGACTTACAGACTCCTTAGGGATGACACCAGAATTGAACTCCAAACTCCGATGCCCTGAGCTGTAATAGCATCGCACACTAACCACTAGGCCACCGTGGTGTACGTTTCACTGTCTGTTTCGATGTACACGTTTTTTTTCTTTTGCACACTGCTAGTTCATCAGTCTTTGCATGCTGCTCTTTCATTGTTTCTATTGCATTTCCTTGTTCTACTCTGAATTCCTTTTCTTAGAACATAGACCATAGAAATCTACAGCACATTTCAGGCCCTTCGGCCCACAATGTTGTGTTGACCATGTAACCTGCACTTGAAACCGCCTAGAATTAGCCTACCACAGCCCTCTATTTTTCTAAGTTCCATGTACCTATCTAAGAGTCTCTTAAAAGACCCTGTTGTATCCACTTCCACCACCGCTGCTGGCAGTGCATTCCACACACTGTCCACTCTGTGTGAAAAACTTACCCATGATATCCCCTCTGTACCTTCTACCAAGCACCTTAAAACTCTGCTCTCTCATTAGCCATTTCAGCCCTAGGAAAAAGCCTCTGGCCATCCACACAATCAATGCCTCTCATCATCTTACACACCTCTATCTGGTCACCTCTCACCCTCTGTTGTTCCAAGAAGAAAAGGCCAAGTTCACTCAACCTATTCTGATAAGGAATGCTCTCTAATCCAGGCAATGTCCTTGTTAACTTCCTCTGCACTCTTCCTATAGTATTCACATCCTTCCAGTAATGAGGTAACAATACTCCAAGTGGGGTCTGACCAAGGTCTTATATAGCTGTAACATTACCTCACAGCTCTTGAACTCAATCCCATGGTTGATGAATGCCAACACACCATAGGCCTCTTAACAACACTGTCAGCCTGCGCAGCAGCTTTGAGTGACCTCGCGACACAGACCTCAAAGTCTCGCTGATCCTCCAACTGTCAAGAGTACCCTACTGGGGCATAGACTTCCGACAGCTGCTCAGCAGAGTCCTCTGTCCTGGGCCAGTCTTCCAAATTGTCCCCAGGTAGAGATCAAATTACATCTTCTAGATGAGAGCTCTTCCCTCTCTCAGGGATGAGGTCTTCAGAGCTCATCTCTCCTGGCATGTTGGTAACTTAGGGTTTTTATGAGACGGGGTAGCTAGCTCCATGCCCAACACATCTCCTTTTGCAGCTGTCAATGGCAGAGTTTCAACATTTGAATGCCTGCAAAAATATGAATCTCAGGGTAGAATATAGTGTCATATACATTATAATAATAAACTTTCTTTAAACTTTGAACTACTCATGTTGCAACAGGAGTGGATAACTTGTATTCGGGACAATTTACATATTTTGAGGTAGTATCTAGTGCCAGATATAAAGTGATTATTTTATCCATGGATTTGTCACTACTCCTGCAAGTTACATTTACAGTTGGAAATAAATGCTATTAAAACCTGGAGCCCTCTTGTATCATTCCTGCCCTTCCAAGTCTTGCCTGGATGCTCCTGGAACCCCAAGTAATTACAAAATGAGTGAGGATGCGATCAGAGTCTCATGTATCACAGAATGGATAAGAGGCGTTGGCTTTCAACTCTGAAGGACACTGGTCAATCAGTTGGAGCTTTTTCTTACATACATTAATAGATGCTCTGTGTGAAAGCAAAGTCTTGGATAAGAAATACTGAATAAGATAATTTTTCAAGGGCACCAGAAATGTTTGGAACAGCCAAACTTGGGAAGTAGTACAAGTGATGATAAACAAAAGACAGAGGAGGATCAAAGATAGAGAGGGCTTAGTAATCTTTGACCATCCCTAGTTATCTGAGATAGAACATAGAATAATAGGTATAAATGGAGAAGTCCTTGTATGTTTTTTTTAATGTACATACTTTAGTAAAGTAATGCTGAGGTTTCATAAGGCATTGCTCAGACTACACGGATTATTGTCTACAGGTTTGAGCCCCTTATTTAAGAAAGGATGCTGGTATTGGAGACAGTCTAGGGGACGTTCACAAGAATGATCGCAGGAATGAAAGCATGAACTTATGAGGAGCATTTGACGGCCTCTGGCTCAGTACTTGATGAAGTTTAGAAGAACGGTGGGGGGTGGTTCTCACTGAAGCCATTTAAATATTGAAAGATCCAGGTAGAGTGGATGTGAAGAGGATGTTTCCCTTAGTGGGTGAGTCTAGGACCAGAAAACACAGCCTCAGAACAGAAGGACATCCCTTTAGAACAGAGATGAGGAGGAATTTCTTTTGCCAGAGAATGGTGAATCTGTGGAATTCATCGTGGAGGCCAGGTATTTGGCTATATTTAAAGCAGAGGTTGATAGGTTCTTGATTAGTCATGGCAGCAAGGGTTACGGGAAGAAGGCAGGAGAATCTGATTGTGAGGGATAATAAATCAGCCATGAAGGAATGGCAGAGCAGACTTGATGAGCCGAGTAGCCCAATTCTGCTCCTTTGTGTTATGGGCTTAGGGTCTTTATTTAGTTCATCTCACTTGAATTGCACATACATTGAGATGGACATTTCCTATGGGCTTCAATTTACAATAACATCGACCATACCAGAAGAACAACATTTCAACTTCAATTTCAACTTCGTTCTTTTTAACCTGAAAAGCAGGTGGACTGATTTAGCTGCATCAGTTTTACGCCAATCTATCAACTGAGCTGAGACTCAGATTCGTTTTTATCACTATTGTCACGTTATCTCATTTGATCGTCTCTTTCTGAAGCCTTCAGAAAATTTTCATAATTTAAACCACCAAGGCTGAAAAGGATTTCCAGAAAATTACCAGCATGAATCAAACTGCCACCCAAACACATATTTGAACAAATGCCACAAGATAACTATTTGAATTGAATGGCTTGGCTGCTTCTTCAGACACTTGGCTGGCATAAAATGACTAATGTTGTTACATTAGTATCAGTAAAAAAATAGGGGGATGTTTTTCTGTGGGGAAAAGATGGCTTTTGCTTTTTATGATTTCTGGCAGAGTGAGCTAAGACAATATTATGATAAATCTGTGACAAACATGCAGTGTTTTTGTAAATAACACAGCGATGTGGATGTTAGAAATCTGAAATAAGCACCAAAAATCTGGAAATGTTCAAAGTCCATGGAAGGCAAATTTTTGTGATTTCTCAAGAGATGACAATGGACTAGAGGATTTTCACATTTCCAACATTCATTCTTGTCACAGATTTTACAGTCTATTCATTTTATTTCAAGGGATAATAATTTTATATATCATCCCTGGCCTTCTCTTAAGTCTGGCTCAATAGGCCTCTGGCCGAACACTTCACTTGGAAGATGGGATGCTCGAAGGACCTCTCCGGCACTTGAAAGTCATGTCACATCTATTGTCATGTGTATAAGTATGGTGGGGTACAGGAACAATGAAAAACTTGCTTACAGTAGCATCACAGGCACCAAGACTTACCTACAGTCAGAGGTAAGTCCAATAAGTGCAAGGCCCATAATGTTCCAATGCCGAGGTAGGTTTCGGGTTGCAGTTTGGTTCAAGAAACTGGTGGTTCTAGGAAAGTAGCTGGCATCTTCTTACCTCCCAGGATCTGTGACCAGTGTCAATTCTGTCCCTTCTGCCTTGAAATGCAATATTAGCATTCATTTGAGAGGACTAGAATATAAACACAAGGATGTAATGTTGAGGATTTATAAGGCATTGATCAGAGCACACTTGGAGTATTGTGAGCAGTTTTGGGCCTTATCTAAAAAAGGATAGGCTGGCATTGGAGAGGGTCCAGAGGAGGTCATGACAATATCCCTGGGAATAAAAAGGTTTATAGGTGAGGAGTTTTTGATGACTCTAGGCCTCCTGGAGTGTAAGAGAATAAAGGTGGATCTCACTGAAACTTAACTAATATTTAAAGGCCTAGACAGAGTAGACATGAAGAGGATATTTCCTATAGTAAGGAAGTCTCAGACTCGAGAACACAGCTTCAAAAATAGGACATCCTTGTAGAACAGAGATGAGCTGGAATTTCTTTAGCCAGAAGGTGGTGAATCCCTGGAATTCAGCGCTACAGGCAGCTGTGATAGGCCAAGTCAGTAGATATATTTGAAGCAGAGGACGACAGGTTATTGATTAGTAAGGGTATCAAAAGTTACAGGGAGAAAGCAGGATAATGGAATTGAGGGATAATAAATCAGCCATGATGGAGTGGCGGAGCAGACTCAATGGGCCGAATGGTTAAATTCTGCTCCTATGTCTTATGATCCCTAGAAACACTCGAAGTCTGCCATTGCAGGCCAGCAGGAAAATGGACTTAATGAGGATGGGGCATTAGATTTGACCAGCTTGCTCCCATTCTGATCTTCCACGTCAGTACTAGCTGCTATGTTAAACTGAAAACCAGCGGCAAAGCAGTTCCCACTTTTCAGGTATCTGAAGTTCTGATATACCCAGGGACACCCTCTGAAAAGAATGAGGTGCATTTGTTGACGAGATCAGTTGTTCAGGTCAGAGTTAACAGAGAAAACACTGGTGTTCATCAGTGAAATAAGGTAACGGCTGGCCCTGAATAATGTATCTTTACAAATGTCTAGAAGCCAATTTTGCCCATAAGTTGGAACATATACAAAGTTCTCTCACTGTCAGAATCAGATTCAGGTTTATTATTCCTGACCTATCTTGCAAAATTCATTGTTTTGTGGCAGTAGTACAGTGTAATACCAGAAGAATATACAAAAAAAAAGTGCAAACTGAGAGCAAAGTCGGGAAGTAGTAATCATGACTTCATGGGCGTTCAGAAAAACAAGACCATGAAGCAAATAGTCAGCATGCTCTCCTCGGTACATTTGTCAACATTTGCAAGAGTCTTTGGTGACATATCAAATCTCCTCAAACTCCTAACAAAACATAGCCACTGGTGTGCTTTCTTCATAATTGCATCAATATATTGGGCACAGGATAGATCTCCAAAGATGTTGTCACCTAGAAACCGACCCTTGGATAAGGACTGGTGTGTGTTTTCTAGATTTCCCCTTCCTGAAGTCCACAATTAATTCTTTGGTCTCACTGACATTAGGTTCAAATTTCAAAGTAAATTTATTATCAAAGTACATATATGTCACTAAATACAACCCTGAGATTCATTTTCTTGTGGGCATTCACAGTAATTTCAAAGAAACAAAAACAAAGCAAGCAAAGTAATAAATAATACATAAATAAGCAATAAATATGGATACCATGAGATGAGGAGTTCTTGAAAATGAGTCCATAAGTTGTAGGAATAGTTCAATGTTGGGGTGAGTGAAGTTTCATGAAGTTATCCCCACTGGTTTGAGAGCCTAATGGTTGAGCATTAATAACTGTTCCTGATCCAGGTGGTCTGAGTCCTGAGGCTCTTGTACTTCCTTCCTGATTGCAGCACTGAGAAGAGAGCATGGCCTGGATGGTGGGGGGTGGGGGGGGGGGTGCGGTTTCAGCCGAGAAGTGTATGAAGGGATATGGTCTAGGTGCAGGTTGCTGTTCCAGAGGCAGAATAGCAGCTCAGTACAGACTGGATGGGCCAAAGAGCCTGCTTCTGTGCGGTAGTGCTCTGTGATTCTACAACTGTCGAAGAGAAGTACAGGAACCTGAAGACACATGCTCAACGTTTTAGGAACAGCTTCTTCCTGAAACTGTTATGGTGCCACAGTAGCGTAGTGGTTCACATGGCACTAAAACAGCTGGAGGCATCAGAGTTCAGAGTTCAATTCCGGTATCCTACTAATCCTCTGGTTAGTAGGATAATTGGCCATTGTAAATTGTCTTGAGATTAGGCGAGGGCTAAATTGGTGGGTTGCTGGGTGGTGGCCCAGAAGGACCTATTTTGCACCACACCTTTACATAAAATAAAATACTGCTCAGCCTTCAGATTTACGAAAGGTCCAAGTACCCATGAACACTACCTCACTATTCCTCTTTTGCACTGTTGATTTGTCTGTTTGTTTATTTATTGTAACTTAATGTTTATGTCTTGGACTGTACAGTTGCCACATAACAACAATTTTCTCGGGATATGTCAGTGATTATCAACCTGATTCTGACTCAGAGGGATTCTGGAAGTGCTGGGTTTAAGATGAGGGGTTAGTGCTGTGAAGTTGGGCCCAAGATTGCACCCAATTAATTAAGCACTGCAGAGATCTGGTCTATCAGTGTGTTGGTAAAATCAGACTGTCTCAAGAATGCCCAATAATCAGGTGCTCTCAGGATAACTTGGTCCAAGTACTCTGACAATGCTCTAAAAAGGATTCATGCATAAGGCAATATCATTCTATATGAGCTGAAATAAGGGTAAATGATTCCTATTAGTGTCTGGTGGAATTCCTGAGGCCACAATCAATGACCCTGAAATGTTCATTAATGTGACATTCTATAAAAAAATCATTTTTGCTTTGAATAATTCCAAAGGATATATTGTTATTTAATTGAATGTCTAGGCAATTTCATTAGCTGTTACGTGCTTCCATACCAGTTTAGAGTGAATGCATGCTTCAAACAGGTGGAAGTCAATGCCTTCTTTAATAAAATAGTCTAACATCTGTTTTCTTATGTCTGCTGGGACCTGCATCAGTCTCGATCGCTTGGTCTGTTAATGGTTATCTGTTGTGCACCATTCATGAGCTTTAACTGGAAGTCTAAAGAGCACTCAGTGCTGCAGAGGTTGGTCCTGTCTGCCATTTGAATTCTCCTGGTGAATGAGCTTGCCTGGATGTGACTTACAACTGGATTTGCTGACCAGGCAAGCTCTTTTTTTCATACAATTAGGGCTCAAATTAGTCTGTAAGCTTTGGCTGCTAAATTAGTGACAGAATCATATTTTGCTGTTGACCAGTGTCAAATTTATGTTCATAAAAAGAGTAACATGTACCATAGAAGGCTCAGCTACCTGATGAGTGAAACTGGAGAACGTCCCACTGTGCTTATCATTGAGTGTGGATTCAACATCTGAAAGCTAATGATGGGTTGGTCATGGAGATTAGTAAATGCACAATGCCACTGCTTTTCAAAGTCAAAATAGTCAACATCAAAGTAAAATTTATTATTTAAGTATGTTTATGTTACCATATACTAATGAGATTCATTTTCCTTCAGACATTTAAAGGAAAATAAAAAAAAAAACAAATATGCATTCAGTGACCACATTTTATTTTACATACACCTATACACCAGCTTGTCATTGCAAACA